>NC_058154.1:10114474-10230703 GCF_011075055.1 Mangifera indica
TTGGAAATTTATTAGATTTTTTTTTTATTTTGGTTGACAAAAATACAACATGAAATAATAGCATTAAACAATTTAACAATATAAAATCATAATAAAGTTAAATTTTACATTAACATGAAAATACCATACTTATTTCATTTTCAATAATCTATAAAGAAAACAAATAATATATGGGGTTAAGTCAACACTCACTTGAACGTGGATGATTTTGCTGTGAAGTCTTTGCAGTAGATGTTAATTCTCTTAATAAATTTAGCAATTTTTGTCTCTCCCTCTCTTATGTCCAATTTGAATCTTTTATAATGGATTCTCATGGGTTTTATTGTTCAATCACATGTTTTCTTGCTTTCATTAATACTAATATTTTATTGTCATGCTGCTGGGATTCCTTCCTCAGTTGAGGAAGAAGAGAGAATTACAGAGATTCTCTGCATGAGTCACTTCAGGGGCGTCAACCATTTAATTATACTATAATATAATTATAATATTTTAATTAAAAATATAATATAAATATAATAATATATTATTATATTATATATAATATATTATAATATATAATATTATAATATTAAGAATTCTTCATATTAATATAATATAATATAACATATTATATATATTTTATTATATAATATAATATATTAATATATAATATATAATATATTATAATATAATATTAATATATAATATTATATAATATTAATATATTATATATTATATTAATATAATAATATTATTCAATATTATATATTATAATATTAATATTAATATTATAATATTATATACATATAAGGGTTGGCATTTAACGCCAACCTTTAATACCCAGAACTTTCATGCCAATGTTTTTTTTTTTTTCAATTAAACACAAATTTTTTTTTTCAGTTTTAAACCTTAAATGTTAATTTTTTTTCTAGTTAAATCCTACTAAATGATCTTTTTCGATGGTCATTTCTTCCAAAGTATAAAATGGATGTGGTTGAGTTTTTTTGTGGGTTGCTGAGTTTTTTTGTGGGTTACTCTTTTTTTTTATATCCTCACTTTGAAGAATTCAGTTTTTTCCTTTCTCTTTTTGTTTTTTAAGATGAGGATGAAGAGAGTAAGAATCTTTCTGTATGATTTCTTTATCACTTTAAAAAAAGAGGAAGAAGAAAGAAAAAAGTTACAGAGAAGAAGAGAGAGAATATATGCATGAAAGATTAAAGAGGGGTATTTTGGAAAAGTTGATTACTATTGTAGTATATTTATTTAAGCTTTGAGATAGGTGGTATTTTTGTATACACGGAATAAAATAGTGATAAAAATTTTAATTTTTCAAATAAAAAATGAATTTTATTGATTAAATATTAAATTAATTATATAAAGTAATGGCAACATTATAAATATATATAAATTTTTGGTTTTTTGGTTTGTTAAGTCGAGAAGGGCCTACCCGTCGTTGAACTCAGTTCCCTCTGCTCTGCATGTAGTATTGTTTATTATTATTATTTTTTGACTATAAAAATCTATTCTTTTGTTAAGAAAATAAATAAATTAAAATATTAATATTTTAGAGATATTAATAAAACAACTATATTTTGATTAAGTTAGTACATGCCAAGGACTCTTTGCTAATGAAGAATTTTCATCATTATCGTTGATAAAGATGAGTCATCTTCATTCTTTGACGATAATGATAACGCATATCATTAAAAGAAGAACGATTAAAAAGAGAATATGTCAGAAAGAAAAAAACATTGTCTAAAAATTGTTGAAGAAGTTTTTTTATTGTTAGAAAAATTGAATGTGAAAAATTAGACACCTTAAAGGGAAAATGCGGTTTTTAAAAACTTGTATAGGATAAAAATTATTAGTTTTTAAAGTTTAGGAGAAAAAAATAAAATCAAATTTAAGTTTATTTTTAATATTAAATATAAAATAACGATTTTGCTATTAAAACAAACAGACTTAATTACTTATAGATAGATAAATGAGATTTTTAAAGTTAAGTATGGTGAAAAACTTAAGAAAACAACATACTTTAAGTAGAAATAAATCCTTTGGCCTTGTTGCTTCTGGCTTACTTCTCTTGAATCTTCTTTATGGTGTCCGATTACGAACCTGTAGTTCTCATTTCCTTATGTGAAGTAAATGTCCTGAAATCCGTAGTTGTGTATAAGTTGTCATCACACCGAATATGGATTCAATAGGAACTACTAGAGTTCGGAAGAAAAATAAAAATAAGCCAATTTATGTAGCTCCAAAGATAGTAACCTCAGATTTTGCTTAGATTGTCCACAGTGCTGATGCCATGGAAGAAATTGATTTTGAGCATCCTGAAACTAAAGAAGATGTTGTTGGATCAACATGTCAGTCCACTATTGCTGCTCCAACACAAAAGGCAGTCACTAGTAAGAAGAAGAGAAGTGTTGATGGCTTCTCTGAATTGGTTAAAGAGACCAGAAAGTTTCGTGCTGCACATCAAGGAGTAAGGGAAGACATTAGAGTGATTGCTTCTTTCTTCAGAAAAGGGGCTGAAGGAAACGACAGAAGAATGATGTTGTTTAAGGAGCTAACGCAGTTGGATGGCTTCAGCCGATGGGATATGCTTGATGCTGGAGAGCACATTTGCAAGGAAGCTTACAAGATAGATTTTTTCTTTTCCTTGCCAGTTGATTTTAGGAGAGACTATGTTCTTAAGCAGTTGAGTGAATGTCAAATATCGTCCCTCCATTGATCCCTAAATCTGCATGTATTTAATTGTGCTTTTCCCAAACTTGGGATTTCTAACGACATGTAATTCGTTAAGACTTTATTTTGCTCCTAAATTGAACGGTTGTGATCTTCGTACTCAATCAAATATAATAATAATATCTTCATCTTTGATTATTAAATGGATAAAGTAAGGGTGGATATGAACTGAGCCAAACCTGAGCACTCATTGATTCGAGTTCGATTAGAATAAAAATTAGTTTAGTTCCAATTTATAACTCAAATTTATAACTCGAATATATGATTTAAATACATAGTTTGAATTCATGGTCTATTGATAAAACAACATTGTTTAACATAATTCAGATTAGATCATAAGTTAAATTCGAATCGAATCGAATTATCTATTCAGTTCGAAAGCTAAACCAAGCAAAACTCTTTATAGCTCGAATTCAACTCAATTTTAAAATGAGTCAAACTTTTTTATTCAAATTCGATTCATATTTAAAGTAAACAAATTTAAATCATATCATATCACTTATTTGATACTTCCTGAGTCTGGGATGCCATTGGCATTGATATACTTCACTAAAGGGAGATTATAGGCCAGTCTTTCCCAGATACATCACAAAGTCAGTATATGAGAGAATTAAGATGGTTATCATCCTTCAATATCAATGCGGATTTCGTTCACTCATTTTTGTTTCGTTTTATGCTATATTCACTTTTAACTTAAACAATAAGATTTTTTTTTTTCCTAAAGATTTCCAAACAATCACTGCTGGTCTAGTTCTCCGCAACAGATAAAGCTAGAACAGTGCCTTTAACAAGAAGAGTGTACGAGTGGATATCTTTTTTTCTTCATTCACTTAGACTGCGAAGGAGTTTTGGTTTTACCGACATACTGGTGGCATTGGTGAAAACATGTTAAGTTTTTATATTGGCCTTCTTTACAGCATATAGTTTTGTGATCTTTCAAATATATCTTCAACTTTTGTGGACATCTTGTTCATTCTGTTGTAATTATTTCAGTTAATAACATTTATGTTTCTTATCAATCCCAAAAGAGAGAGAGAGAAGAAGAAGAAGAAGATCATAACATAATATGCATTACTGCTCTAGCCCGAACCTTGACAAACAACCTAGCTGTTCGTGGCCCTAGCGCATATAGGCAAGCATTCACCAAGCAAGAATCTGGAAACACTTGTACATTCAATGCTTCTAATTTATCCTCTTCATCATTCCTTTTATTTTTGTGCCTAAATAACACAAGCACAGATTTGAGTTTCACATTTATTGTTGAAAATTATGTTTCTCACCTTATATTGATCGGATACATGTTTAAGTCGTTTGATGCTTGCAAGGGTCCACATAGGCACAACATGAATGTGGCTTTCCTGTTCATTCATGGTAAACCATCGCATATCTTCCTCGGAAAACTCCAAACATTTAAGAGACGGTGCTTCGCAGCATTCACATAAACCTTTCTGCGGAGGACAGGAGCAACCTCCAAAAAAGGCCTTTGCTTGCCTGCCACTTTGATTTAATGAAAGAAAAGAATTATGCGATGGTTAGTATATTTTAGTAAAATATTGTCCAATAATTATTTATTATTATTAATCAAATATAATAATTATTTACACCTATTAATTTAATTAATTATAATAATTATTTGTATTTACTAATTTTTCATGTAATCTATTTGTGTGACAGAATTTTCTTAATAATGACAAAAAATAATCGAAATTAAACACACCTTTATAGACAATAATTCATTATCAAATCAAGATTATCTACTTTTCATAGTTAATATCTGAAACGAGTTCGATTCAAGCTAGCTCAAATTTGAGAGTTAAAAATTTTTAAGTTCAATCTCTGGTTTGAACTTTTAGGGTGTTTAGTTTGCGAGTTTGAAAATTTTTTTACACAAATTGACTAAAATAATGTCATTTTAACCAATATACATCAAAACGATGTTGTTTTAATCGTTTTTTGTTCGACTACAATACTAAACTGAGTTCAAATATCAGTTTAAACTCAAACTCAAGTTCAACTCTTTATAAATGAATTAAACTTAAACACCTTTAAGATGAAGTCGACAAACTTGAGTTTGGTTTCACTTAAGCCAAGCTGAGTTCGATTTTAGGTGAACTCGAGTTTAATTCGAATCAAATCCAACCTTAATATACATGCTAATGCAATTTTATTTTACTTGATCACATGTTATTTCTCTTTTTACAAGTAAATAATATTCTTTTCTTTTTATGTTGTATATTATTGTAGGCATTATTTTGGATTCAATATTTAATATTGAATTGGATAAAAGTGGAGTGAATTAAATTAATATTCTCACATATTGAGTGTAACATTGAATTAAATATGTAATTGATTATTTGAATAAAAATTATAATTACGTAAAATAGCATATTATTGAAATATTTTAATAATTAACTAAATAACAATAAATCTTTCAATATAAAATTTGAAAACTTTAAAAAAAAAAAAATACTCAACTCCAGTCAGTTTTTAGATTTTAAAAGTATTATACAATAATGTTGTAATGAAAATTGTTTAGCAATATTTTACGTATCCATTTTAAATACACAAATATATATACTCATAAGTGTTATTACATGATTGAGTATTATTTTATCTTTAATTCAAAATTTCTTAATTTTATATATATATATTTGTATACTTAAAGTAAATATATATAATTTTATCGAATTGTTATATTAGTATTATATTTTTCGTGAATTTTACAATTAATTGATTTTTTTTATTTATTCCCTTTTTTTGTGATAAATGGCATAGATGTAGATCCGATGCCACCCAAGGTTTAGTGAAATGACAAATTTCCATCCATTAATTTTAAAAAAGTTAAATATCCACCTATCATCTAATTCCATTAGTTTTTTTGGTTAGTTTAAATTTAAATTGCTAATTTCCCCTTTTTATATTAATTAATAGGCCAAAGGATTATTTATTACCCAAGTTTTAATGTAAAGACAAATACACAGAGATTTCAAAAATCTAAATACTCATATATGACTCAATTTTTATTAAAAATATCAATTAGAGTTAAGAGGTATAACTATTATTTATTTAAAAAGTTGAAATTTTATAATATTTTCCTTTTCAAGTTTAAAAGTCTCACAATTCCCACTCCTCCTCCCCCAAAGTTTGAAAAACTATAATTTCCTCCATAGAGTTTTTTCTTTTTCTCTCGAAAATAATTTGTTGTTAACGACTGTCAGTTGTCTTCTCCCTCACCGGTCGGTGCAAGACAAGGAGATCAAGATGAAAGCAAAATGGCTTTGAGATGAAACACACACACACCAAGCAACAAAACTGAGATGAAAGCAAGAAAGAAAGAGGAAGAGCAGACCATGTTTTGATCAGGGAAAAGGTCATCAAAAGAGTCAAGCTTTGAGCAAGGAGGAGAAAGGACTTGCTCGGGCTGGTAGTACTCATTGGAGACGGAGGCATTCCGGCAACAGTCCATGGAAATCGTCAGTAACAAAACCAAGAGAAACATAGAAAGTAAAAAGAGTTTGGATTGAAGAAGAAAAAGCTCAAAGCAGCTTGAGTTTGAATGTGTGTAAGTAGCAGTAGTTATGGCCCTTTATGGCCTGTGTTTGGATTTGTTTTTTGATCCAAGTGGTCGACCTCTTGGTCTTCGGTTGTCAATTTCAACTGCTCCCCACCCTGGATTCACCACCAAAATCTGTTTATATCTTCATTGCTTCCATTATTATTCGTTTCAATTTAATCTTTCGTCTTTATTATTTGTTCATTTTTTATTATTGCATAAAATGACTATTATACCCCTATTTTTGACAGAATTCATTATCAATAATAATTTAATGATAGATATTTAAAATTTTCAAAATTATCGTATAAAAATTTATCGTTGCATGTCCGATATTTTAACACAAATAATCACAATTGAAATATGGTTACTCATGATTCAATTATCATAAGTTGTATCAATATCAAACATAGAAGAATTGATTATCATATAATCAATTATTTTTATAATTATAATTATCAGTATCCTATAATATATAATATGTGTTTTATAATATAATATGATATAATACAGATAAAGAATAATATATATTTTAAAAAATATAAAATTAATGTGATACAATAGATATATTATATAATATGGTACACTCCTATGATATAATATATATTACAGATATAGATTGATATATTTTTTTAGAGTAAATGAATATATAGTAAGGAGGTATATAAAAAATTTTAAACTTTTAGGAGTTTTCATGATATATTTTTTAAATGATGACATCTCAATTTGATGTATATTGATCAAATCGATATTATATTTTATTGATTCATATCAAATTTTTTAAGCTTACAAGTTCGACGAATTAGACCCCTTAGCATATTAATCATGTTCAAAATAATTTTTGAACCTAAATGTATTATACACATATTTTATGTCCTTCCTATATTAAATTCGAATTATACGCCGTATTTTATGTTAATTGTATTTTTGAAAATTTGGCTAAACTTAAAGTATAAAATTGTTCTTTTTATTTTCAAATATTTACGAAAATACCATTACCATTTAATAAAAAACCAACAACATTTCTTTCTTAATTCTTAGTCGTAATTTTACGTTTTCCTTTCATGTGAGCTGTACAAAAATTCACTATAATTTAAAGTCTGAAAACCAAGTTAATTAATTTATTTGATTTTTATAATTGACTGATATGTTATTTATTGTACAAAAAATTTTGATTATGTATTATGTTATATTGTGTTTAATAATTAATTAAATATTTTACATTTAAATTGTTATTTAAATTGTTATATTGATTTTCAATAGAAAATTCATAAAAAGTACTAAAATTATTATGATATCGCTGTATTTTTAAAAACGTATTATTAATGATGTGTCGTATTAAACCTATATATACATGTTTTGTACTTTTCCCATACACAAATTTCAAAGGCCTTTTTTAACAAACATATTTTCATTATTCGTTATATTATACCCATATAATTCACATGCAATTTTTTTGTCATTTCCACATTTACTAACTAGGTAGGACACCCTAAAACTCGAACTCAATCGCGAAAATATTTTACTTTTAGACTCAAACTTAAGCTCATTTAAACTAAGTTCATTTGCATTAAGCTTGAATTCGAATAAACTTGACTCAAATCTAACCTTATATTTGATTAACAAAAAAATAATCATATAGAGGAAACACTTTAGATTCCCAAAATTAAAGGAAGAGTTTTAGTGCCAAACCTCCGGGGTAGCACGGTAATAAGCCGTTATTATTAAGCTCACAAGACAAAAAGGTAGAGTGTATAAACTTAAAAGATAAGCTTTAAATAGACACATTTCTGAAGCTTACATATCGATTACTGTTTGTACACTCATATTATTGATCAAAGCTGAAAACAGGGCGATCATAAACACTAATTAGGCAACCCCTAAAACGATTCCCATATGTGTTGATTCATTCCAGCTTTGTTATTTTATATCTGTATACATTCTATCATTTCTATGCAATTATTATACGTAGAACAAATGCCTGAAGATTGATCAGATCACGTACATGGTAGCCTAGAGCAAGGCTCAAGAGTGTCCATTCCGGCGCTCCTCGACACCTCCATTATCAGTTACTTCGCAAGAGAAATGGGATCTTAACCCAGTCCAGCACTGGTAATAATCATGATCCATAGAGGTAGATTCAAGAGCCCATGGGCAGATTCTGGGAATTAAACATGATTCAAACATGAAGGCCATGGTATCGGTGATTTTATATGGTGCTGCCTCATTTCCACGTGCAATGGTGGCCTGCGTCGAAAAGAGTTATTAGACCGGGATTGCTTGTCATGCATTGGAACAGCTCAAAACACCTATACAGCCCATAGAACAATTGAGCTATGACAACATATGGTTATGAACCAAAGAAAGATCTAGAAGAAAAACAATTCATCCATTTTGTTCAAATTTTTTCACTCAGAAACCTTAGAATGAGTACGTAATCTGGTCAACAGACTCGATATATAGCTTTGAAAAAGGAAATAAAAGGAAAGCCCCAAGGGATATGAGCAGACCACATACAAAAAATGTGTACCAGAGGTATACCTCAAATGTCTTAGTATCAGGACCGTGGGGAGTCATACAACTATGAAGGCTTGCACCGCCTGGGAGAAAGCCATCTGCTTTTGCCTTGAATAAAACAAAAATAAAAGTAGTTAATTGTACGAATAAACGCTAAGTCATGTGCTTAAACAGTAAAACTCCCGCATAATTAGGTAATTGTAGGGGTGTTAATCGAACAACGCTGAGCTTGAGCTTTAGGATGGTCTGCTCAATGAGCTCATGAGCTCACAACTTGGTTTAAGTAAAATACAATAAGCCCCTAAATTTGTAAATATTACACTTACACCCCTAAAAGGTTATTTCATGCTTTCCCAAAGTTAATCAAACCAAGCACAACTTGGCTCAATTACACCCATAGGTAATTGTACCAGGGCATGAAATAGTAAACATTCTTAACTTCCCATTCTGTTTGCCCAGCAGAAGTCAAAATGGCTTTTTCTATCTTTTCTTTAAAAAGCCTTTGATTTCCAACAAAACCAAGTCAATCCTCATGTGAGTTTCATTAATTCCCAAAACCTCTTATTCAACTCAAGTGATCCAACTAGCTATCACCAACATCTTACTAAGTAAATTAAAACACTGGGGGGCAGAACCACACAACTGATATTTGATTTAGATTTAACAGCACTAAAAACAAGAATTGGATATTCCAAAATACAGCAATAGGTATGTTCAATCTTTCCACAATAAAAAGACATAACAATAACCAATTTATCTCATTCATTGCTAACTTCAAAAGTAAGAAATTGTGTGTCATCACCCAAAATTGTAAAACTAAGACCACATAAGAATTAAACTAGAGTTTGGATGAATATATACCTCATATCCACCATATATCAGGCCCATAAACTCACTCATGCAATTACGATGGTAATATGGAGGTCGGAATGTATGCTCAGCCACCAACCATCTAGGTGGGAAAATGACAAAGTCAAGCAATGCCACACCAGGTTTATCAGTTGGCGCTGTCAGAACTGCAAAACAAAGCACAAATTCACTAAGTTAAATTAAAAATAAGTTATAAATGATGAAAAAAGACCAAAATTCTGGAGAAAAGAAATATGAGAATACATATTCACCTACCTGTATTTATAGATGGATCACCATGATCAACTAAAACAGTATTATAGGGGCAGAACTTACTAAGATCATACTGCAAGAAAAAGATGTTTCAGTTAAATTTAACTGAAATAAGGCTGATTATGATAATGAGCTAATTTTAATTTCATCTGATCATTTAACACTTGAAATAAACCAAGAAAGCCAATAAAATGCCTCCCTTCATCCTAAATACTCAAATGAGTGGATTAACTTACCTTATATGGCACATAATTACCATGCCAAGCAACTACATTGAAAGGAGAAAAATCTTGTTTTGCAGTAAAAAGATCCCCACCAAACTTTTGCACTATTGTATATCCTGGACAGGATTTGTCTTCAAACCAGGCTTTTGGAACAAGGAAATCTCTTGGTGCTGCCAGACCATTAGCTCCTGCATGCAATTAAAATTATGTTTTCCACATTGTTACACTTTCAAGATGCCCAATAATGTAAGTTAAGTGGAATGATACAATAACTATATTAGTTTTACACTTGTGAAAAATCATTTGCATTATAAAACTAATGAAAAAGAGATCACATACCTATTGGACCAAGATCTGGAAGCTGAAAATGGGTACCAAAAATCTCTGCAACATAACCACGTGATGGGCCATCTGGCAAACTTACATCAAAACGAAAGCCTTGGGGTAAAACAGCGATTTCACCAGGTGAGACTTGTAATCTTCCACATTCAGTGGTGATCCACAGCCCTACACAACCAATACAAAGTATCACCAAAAAAAAAGGAAAAAAAAACTGCCAAAGATGAATACACTCCAGAACAGACTCCCAAATGACCAAGCAGAACAAAGAGATTAGAAAATTTTGTTAGCCAAAGACCGGAATGATGCAGTCAAATGTATAAGCACCAAACAATGCAGGCAGGTAAGAAAAAGTTGTGAAAACAAAGATGATCTAAAATCTTAGTCACGTAAAAAAGTTTCAAAAGGGACAATACAAAGAGAAAAGGTGTCTCCCATATACAGGGAAACAAGCACAGCAACCAGGTTCCAAACAAGATGTCACTAACACTCAATTCTGGAAAAGATTGCAATTAACTTACTTCCTTTTTGGGGAACAAACAAAAAGTCACCATCTGCATTGCAGAAGGCAGAGTTTTCCATTGATGTGTTGGCAGCGTACCTATAAGTAAATAAATTTTCATCTTATCAAAACGCCCATATAGCATACATGTATTCAACAACTACCACTTCAAATTTCAGTTTTAAGAGAAATTAAGATGGTTTACAAATTATAAGACCTATAATCTTATCCAACATTTTAATTTTTCTGATTTTTATCGAAACTTCAGGACTGAAAAAATGAATAATATTAACTTGACTACATAAAAATGATTATGGAATATCAATTACATGTGAATAGCATATCCATGGCGAAGAAGTGAGCTTCCAGTCCCACATATTGTGTATAAGCCATCAATGAAATCAGTGGGTGAATCTGGAATATCCTCAGGCCTCCAACGTAACTGAGTCGGTGTAGTAGAACTGTTAGATTTGTCAAATTCACTAACAAGCCTTCCATGAGCAGGCACTCGAGGCTTGAATGGTTCGTGTGTTACTGATGGCTTTATCCTGTATAACCAACTGCACAAAAGAACCCACAAAAATATATATATATAAATCAACAACAGAACAATAACAATTCCACAGAACAATTAGAATATATCGGGCAGATAGAATTAAAAATAGACAAATAAAATTTCAAACGCAGACACCAGATAGTGACCCTATATGTAACAAAGGGATGTCAAAATTTAATATCACAAATCTCAATCACTTAAATATCACAAAGAAACATGAAATTATTTCCAGTTACTTAAGAGTACAAAAAAATTACACTAAATTCATAATCTAATTGTTCTCTTAAGCCCAAATGATAAAGACTAACCTCAAACAGTTGATTAACAAAATAGACAGCTTTACTATTCTTAGTTGCACGCTAATATTTTAAAAACTATTATATCAGAATTCCTGATATTTAACTCTTTCTCAAAATTAAGTATTTTTTAACCTACTTCTGAGTGAATTAAAAAAATTTATTCCTAAAAATATAGTAACCTGCGTTGATTTAGCTTGCGAGGACAAGTAAAGGAGGAGACGGAAAGCTGTTCTGATGTTTAACTCTTTCTCAAAATTAAGTAATTTTTAACCTATTTCTGAGTGAATTAAGAAAATTAATTTCCAAAAATATAGGAACCTGCGTTGATTGAGCTTGCGAGGACAAGTAAAGGAGGAGCCGGAAAGCTGTTCGGCGTAGAGACCGTAGGGGCAAACAAGAGGATTATTTTGTCCACGTGGCAGAGCACCGTCAATGGCCTCGGAGGAGAACGAGTTACCGAATCCTGATTCGTAGGAGAGATCAGAAAAATCTCCGCCGTTGATTTTGCCAACGGATGAGGATGATTGCTTCTTCTCCATGATAAATGTGAGCTCCAGCTAAAGCTCAAGTCTGAGCATATATAGAAATACGAGGAAAGATGATGATGATGAGATGACATGGCAGTAAGATTGAATGAGAGACGTGTACTAGTTGAGTATCTCGGACTTGAGGGCGACGTTACGCGATGGATTGTACGGCTCTGATGTGTCATAGCCCATAGGCATGGCATGGCAATTTTTGGAAGTTTTCCATGTGAGACAGACGTTATCTTATTCCCTTAAAACTTGGGTCAAAGGACTACTTTCTATCTAACTTACAATATAAAGATAAAAACATATTTTTGATATTTTTAAAATCTAAATATTTATTTATTAATCAATTTTTATTAAAAAATTTATTATAATTAAAGATGAAATTATTATTTTAATAATATTATTAAAAAATTAAATTTTATCTTTTTTTTTAGATTTTACGTACTAACAATTTCATTCATACATAAATATTTTCAGTTTAAAAAAGTATTTATTTTTCTTCACTTTTAGTATTTTTTTCCCATTTCAGCCACTACCTGTCTCTAGAGACTCCTCCTTTTCTCTTGTTCAGCTACTATCTATCTCTGTTAGGGCTGGATTCGAGCCGAGCCGAGCTCAGCTCGCAGCCAGCTCGGGCTTGGCTCAGTTTTTTAATATTCGACTCGAGTTTGACTCGTTTTCGGCTTGACTAGGTTATGGCTAGGCTCGGCTCGTTTTTCATATCAAAACGGTAACGTTTTATATATATATATGAATCAAAATGACGTCGTTTTGTATAAAAAATTTTAAAAAAATATACCGAGCCAGTTCGAGCTCGGCTCGAGCTCGATCGAGCCGATCAGAGCCCAACTTGTTTTGGGCTCGAACCAAGCCGAGCCGAGCTCTAGCTCGAGCTGGCTCGGCTCAAGTCCAGCCCTAATCTCTGTCAAAATGGTTGGCCAATGCACAGAGGCACAAGCAAAGTTCTCTTCGTTAAAACGAAGAGATCTTCAAGACATCATGTGACGAACTTGACATAGGAGAAATTCATTGCATCATCGTATGAGAGAAGCCAAGGTCAACAAAGGGAGAGGTCACCAGATTTGAGTAAAATGAAGTTGAAGAGGAGTTAAATTGAAGTTTTTTAAAGTTTGGGTCGACAGCTGAAATGGGAAAAATATGGAAACCTTAGGTTTGAGGGGAAAAATATTATTTAGCAAAGTTAAAAAACTTTAGAGAGGGTGAAATTGTTAGTTTAAAACCTAGAAGAGAAAAATAATGAATTATATTTTTTTTTTTAGGCCAAAGGACTATGTCCCACCCAAGTTTTGGTGAAATAACAAACATATACCTGTGAGAGATAAAAAACCTAAATACCTACCCAAGTTTTAGTCTGTTATGATATAGCCCACAAATTTTCTATTAAGGTAAAGGAGTAAAATTTTCATTTTACTAGTAATATTAAAATAATTAAAATTATCTTATTGCCTCCCCCTTAGTTTGGAAAACTAACAATTTCCCTTATATTAAATTTTGAAAAATTTACTTTTCATCCCTAGAATACCAAACCTAAAAATCTGGTCATTTTCTCTAATAAACAATGACCTAACTACTAAAGAACAAGACAGAGTCATCTAAAGGATGACCTCTATGTGACCAACGTCATCTAGATATCTGGACAACTAGCGTCGCCCAGACCTCACCATCCATCAATGCACCTTGTCAATCCCTAATGGCTAGAGAGAGGGGTGAAGAAAAAACTTTGGGATTTGGGAGGGGGGAAGAGTCACTTTTCAAAGTTCGGATATAGGGTGAAATGTTAATTTTAAGAACTTGAGAGAAAAAAAGGAGATGAAAATATATTTTTTTAATATTATTATTAAATAACGAATTTCTGGCTTTACCACCATGCTTAAGCTTCTGTGAGCTTGATTTATGGTTCGGAGTCAAGAAATTGCTGCATCACTCCATCTTGGTATCAATTTTGCATCTAGCTACTTCAAGCTCTTCAACGTCGTGCATTGGTTTTTTCTTTTTGGCTACTGTAGTCCTAATTGCAGTTCCTTTGCTTTAGAATAGAAAGTCTTTTTCAATCTATTTGTCATTGTATTTGACTGCAACTAAATGATTTATTTTCAGTCATTCATTCATTTTGCAGAATTTTATCATATCTGTAAGATTAAAAATGAAATCAACAAAAATTACATTCACAGAAATGCTCTCATGATTAAGTGTTCAGTTTTTGAGACGATTATTATCTTTCAGCATAACATTTTTGCATTCCTGACAGGATCTTTCTAAACAGTGAATAAACTTCTTCAGATTCTTAAGCTTTAGAAGCTTTTTCAAGCAATTGTTTCCTCCAAGCTTTCAGTAAACAACAGTCTGTTTCCCTTATATCTTAACCATCGTTTCCAGGATCAAACAGTGTAATTTTTTGAGCTCTTTCAGGTTCTTTGATCTCTGATCTAACAGATTTTCCAGACCTTTGCTAGACAAAGTGGGCTCAGATAAATCGAACAGTTTTTAAGTCCTGGGAAGCCTTCTGCAGTACATAACACTTCTCCTTGTGTGACTTCTTCATGAACACCAGGCTCCACAAGACTCTCACAGAACTCAGTGAGTTGCGATAAAACAGCGAACCCCTCTTCAGGATTCAATCTTGCATGAAAAACACCAAGTTTCTTCCAATAAAGCAAAGATATGTATATAGGCAAGGCCTTGGAAGTAACATCAGAAGGCCAGAAGACAGAAGAAATATTATGAGTTCTTCCAGCTATGTAAACAGTTGCAAAGTATCCAAAGATATGTTTACTTGGAAAGTAGATTGCAACCCACCAACCCTTTCATTGTCGAGATAATTGATCAATCGAAGGTCTAGTATTGAATTCCAGAAAAGGGTGTATATGGTTGTTGAAAGTCACGCCCGGCATATACAAGGAGGGCAAAACAACAAGTCCTAGACACGTTTTTTAATACACAATTGTATACACAGTTAATATGTCATCATATATTTGAATTATTTTAAATTAAGTATTAGTATATATTAATTACGTACTCAAAAGTATGTACATATAATATTGTTTGAGACTTAAACATCTGAATATCATAGGCAACACGGAGGGCTCTAAGTCTTCCCATGGAAGGCTTTGCGTTTGCCTCTTCGTTTTCACCATCTGAGTTTGCATTTTTGTATGCAATTGACACTTCCTTTTAGTTTAGTGCTAAATATGTACACGATTTCCGGAGACAAGGGGAACTGAAAATTATTGTGACATATTATAAGTTTTGTCTGTAAGATTTATTTTTGTATAAACTAAATTAAATTTTTTAGAGTTATAAGAATACTGGATTAAATTCATTAGCATTATAAGAATATCTTAAATGTCAAACAATTTGAATTTATACAACTGTCGAAATTACCTCTCAACGTCAATGGTCATTCATTCCAGAAACCTTCTTGAATAATAGCTATCAATAGGATAAGTTGTATTACATGTGATGTCAGAGTGTGTATCTAGCAAATATATAATAGGTTAATTGACCCTCCCATCAAAGTTCTAATAAACTTTATGCGTACATTAATACTGTTCACTGAAAGCATAATTGTTCGGTGTATTTAACTTATTTTTATAAATCACTCAAGTCCATCTACAATCTGTCATTAGAGTATTCAATTACTTGTAAATCAAAATCATAATTAATGCTAACCCACATCATGATATTTTCTATCATTATCACGTAATAAAAGGCAAAATGAACTATTTTGATAATAATCCAGGTCCATATTTGATAAGTTCTTCAAAAACTTTTTCTTTTCAGTTTAGAGAGAAATATGAAAATGTTGAAACTTTGATCAAGATACAGCTGAATTGCATATTTAATAATGATTAAGAGGAACTGCCCTGGGAATATTAGCTAATGATGTGTGGCTATGTAGTACAGGAACGGAAACAAAGAAACATGGAAATGCAAAATCGAAAATACTGAAACGTATTTTCTTGAAAATATAAGAAACATGAATATGAAAAAATGTATAAATATGAAAAATATAAATGATTTTTTATAAATTCCAAATTATATAAAAAATAATACAACCTATATTTCTTTAAAAAAAAATACATCAACTTTTTAGTAATAATAAGATATGCACTCAATCAAATTGATTAATCAACTGATAATTAAATAATTAATATATATATCAAATCTAATAAAACCAATTTTTCAAGTGTTTGCCTACAGTTGAAAAACTTAAAGATGGGGAGGAGATGAGTTTTAACGCACTAGAGGGGAGAGAAGCCTTAGATACCAAAGAAGACGAGATGAAATCAGAGTTAAAACTTGAAATTATGAAAAAGAGTAAAACATATAATTGATTAAAAAATAAGGAAAAGAAATATAATTCTCTTTCTAAAACGTGCTTCAAATTTGTTTTATATTTCTGAAATACCCTTAAAATGTTATATACCAAGATCAAAACATCTTGGAAACGAAAACATTTTTGAAATGCAGCGTGCCTAAGATGTGTTGATATGCGTTGTTGGAAAAAGCTTATCTATTAGCGACTAATTCCATGTCAAATTTGATAGGCAAATAAGATAAAAGCTTTGAAGTAATGACAAGGACAAAGATGATAAGAATAAAATGTGCAAGGGAGAGTAACGTATGGTGAAACAGACAAATTAAATAGTGGTGGCAATTGGAGAGTAGGCAAACTGAAAGATGGGTAGGCACTGACTTTGACATTAGTAATGGTTCCGTTCGGTCAAAGCAGTCAGCAGACCTGATCAAACAAACACCTCCCTCAGGTTTTAGCTTTTCACAAGCTTTTCCCACATGCTTTACGAATATTTACCACCTTCCTTTGGATTTGGATCTGTCCTAAAGCAGTTGGGAAGTGTGTGTATGTGTGAGTCGTCAGGAAATGAGGTGTTGGACAGTGTACTTCCATAACATCATCCAACTACAAGAACAAAACTCTGACCCCCTGCTTCATCACTCAGCATCCATGCACAGAAGAGCATGTAGGAAAATGCAAACACATAAACCTCCAATTTTATTCTCATCAAGGTTATAATATTTCAACAAGTTCAGCAGAATGACTAGCTACACCACAATAACAAAAAATTTAAAACAGTTAACTGCCACTTGATAATAATTCAGAGTAAAGTTAAGGCAAATGCAAAACAAGAAAGTATATACAGTTTTTTTTCATAAATACAGGAGCAACAAATAAATGATTAAGTCATTGTGACTGTTAGCCAGATATATGCAAGTACATGTACAAATTACATCACAAAATACACTTTGTTATATAAATAAGATCAGTAGAAAAGACAAACACACCATTTCTCAAACTTTTGCCTCAGGATTTCCGCCCTTTGTATACCCTTTTACTTGTCCCATTTTTATGCAACCTTTGTTTTAGTGGCCAATGCCTCCGATTTACAGATGGGACAGACATTCTTCAGATATAGCCACTTCTTCAAGCATTCTTCATGGTACTCATGTCCACAATCAAGAGTTCCAATCTTTTCTTGACTCTTATACCCTTCCTGTTATACACCAAATGAGTATAACATATGGTAACTGTTAGTTATGAATGAATCAAATTAATTTAAGGCATATAGTCTAAATATATGCTGTTACTCAAATAATGCTATAAAGTGGAATTCTGACTTCTGAATCAACCGAAATTATAAGTTGTTACTTGACCTTACAAGTAGATTGAAATAATGCCCATATGTTTGACTTTCTTTTTTTTTAAATGAAAACAATAGTAAGTATCCAATTCAAAAAAATTAACCGAAAATTTCAAAGCTCATGTTACCTGGCATATGATGCAAGAATCAGATTCCTGATCCATCGATGCTGGCGCTTCCAGGTTGACATCAGTTTTAGTTGATATATAAGTTCTTATCTTTAATTTACTTGTGACAGCTTCCTCTGACAACCCAGTATTTACATTGCCTATCCGTTCTCCCAATGCAAGAAGCTCCTAAGAAACGAAAATTGAGATTTTCTGTTACATTTATGCTAAGATATGCAGAACTGATTTTTTATTACACAATCACACTAGTTGTCAGGATGTTAACAGTTGAATAATCCATAAAGCAACTGCATTTCTTTCATTCCACATCATAGACAATCAAGAATAGGAAGTTAGTTATATGTTATATAGATATGCAAATTTTATTAAGAACAAAATATCAATGATACCCATTGACATGATGGCTCAACGCTAATCTGGTCAGACACTCCCACTAAATACCAGTAACCACATTTATGATGACAATCAAGCATCTGAAGGTTATTCTAAATGAACAAGTAGCTCAACTTACTTCATAAGACATGTCTTCTATATCCAGGCGCATATCTCTATGATGGTCAATTAAATTCCCTACTTCATAAAAATCTGGCATCTCCAGCATAGCTACTCCCTATACAACACATGAGCAAAAAGACCTTAATCAAAATATAAACAGAAAATATAGTAGTCAACTAATAACATCATACAGAAGCAAATAATTGACTATAAAAGACAAAAGTACTTCTTTCAGGTAAAGCACGACTAATGGCAAAGTAGAAATATTACATCAGATGGCAAAACTCTCAGGTGAGGTAGGTTGCGTTGTCTTAAAGTTGCCTCAGGCATGGGTCCTCGTTGAGACCAGTACAGCCTAATTCCAGTAGGTGGAACAGGTCCAACAGGCCTTGGCATCATCTCCAAACCATCCTGTGGGGAAGGATTCATTCCATTGTGTGCAACATAATTTGATGGACCTCTATATGAAGCTGCTGCTGCTGCTGCTGCTACTTGAGGGTGAACATTTATATTGTGGCTTCTGGCACCTTGAATAGGTGGTGATAGGCTATGAAAACTGTGATGTTGGATGTTGACAGGTGGAGTATGCAGGAAAGTCGAGGAACTTCTGCTGCCAGCTGTCTCAGGAAATCGTTGTAAAACCATGTTCCCAGATTCCATAGAAGTGCTGCTGAGATTGCCACCTGTAAAACATACATGAGATATCCTCTCTTGATTCAAACTACCCAAGTTAATCAGTACATGTCACATACAAATACCGCTTAACACTTCGTCTCTTAAAAATCTGCTTCCTAAGGATAAAGGCAGGAAATAAGGAGTCTTTGGGACCAAGAAGAAAACAAAGAACAAAAAGTTAGATCGCTGGAAAAGTAACCAAACATTATTTTCTAGATAGGGAAACGGATCCATCAAGATAAAAGGACCAAAAGCAGGGAGCAGCAGCAAATGGAGAAATTACCATGCATATAAGGTACATTAGGAGCCTGAGTCCAGGCTGAAGCACCACCATCACTGTGTTGGTCCAACCAGAGAGAGCCATTCGGTTGAAAGGGCTGACCAATATAGTTCCCTTGAAAAAAGTGGTTATGGCTATGTGCCAGAACAGGATCCATTGCGGTTGCCCCTGATCTGTTTCTCACACTTCTTTGAGATTCTATATCCCTGATCGGTGGATTGCCACTCCCTCTGAACTGAGGTACAGGAAAAGATGCAGCATCCACTGGAGCTACTCCATCAGGAAGTCTAGTATTTGATGGAGCAACTGGCAAACTAGAGCTAGCTGGGGCATTAATATACTGGAAACTCCCAGGAATAACTTCAGTGTTCTTTCTCTTGTATGAACCTCTGACATGATCCATATAGTGGCTGTTCCTTCCATATTCATCTGCAGAAAATCCAATGACTCCAAAATTGCTCGAAGATGGCAAATGATCTGAGGACCCATGATTTATTGGCATGCCAGATGAAGGGTTTGGCATATAAGGTACATATAAGTTGGATGCAGTAGACGCAACAAGATCAAAATTTGCAGCATGATGATGATGAACACCAGGGTAATGTGGCATTCCATAGAGCATAGTGCCATCATAGCGCTGATGAGCATCAAGACTAGATGTGTTCCCTGAAGCTCTTACCATAGTTTGCATAGGCTGTGGGAAGCTTGGGACACCACCCATAACGACACATGGCTCACGAAGCATGTAGCCTTGGTTTTGCTGATCCATTTCTAAATCAATCATCTGACTAGTGCATGGCATATTTCTTTGGCCCATACTCCTCCCTTCTGACTTTCAAAATATAAATTCATTTATATCAGCTGAGTCAGTTGAGAATGAAAAACCATAACATTAATTGGCATGCAAAAGCCCAAAGCATGAAATTGTTTCATCAATTCATCCACTAACAAACAACAAACGTATGTGTAATTCACCATGCAAATCAATATAATAAACATCCACTAGTGAGATAAAAGACAAATAGCATACATTTCAAACACTGAACATGTTCTATCAAGATAAAAAATGAGATTATCACATGTTTAACTTAAACTTAAATCTAAAGCCCAAAAGAACACAAAACTAGAGCAGATAATGACCTCACTCAGTAAATAACATTCTGTAACAACGGCTTCCCAAAAGCATTTCAGCCATTATATGATGCAACATGGTATAATGAAATTTCTGAAAAAACAAAGTTGTCAGACACTGAGTACTTCTCAGTTCTCTGCGTGCTCCACTTTAATAAAAGCCAGATATGATATCAAAGTTCCCATTGCATGTTCAACAAGAATCTCATCTATGAGTGCAGAAAAACAGTCATCCTTTTCGTAATATTGTCATTCCAACCTAGCGCGTATATATTCTAATATGACGAAAGATCCCGATAAGCATACCTTACATAATTATAATACAATTAGAGACTCCGCCAATTTTAATCTATTTTCACTCTTCTATTTCTCATTTATACTTTCATTCGACATTCTACCAGGTATAATTACTCAATGCAGAAACAGAACCCACTATCATTTAACATTTATATGAATTTGCATCTGAAGATAATTTGGATCATCCATCCACATCTTCACCTTATAAAGCAACCAAATTTGCAAAATAAAACGGCCTAAATTACATTCCGCAGCAGAACCCCGATCAGGTAACTGATCAAACCGAACTTTATCCTCGCAAAATACAATCTAAAACTTCTAGCTATCAGGCTTTAAAACAACATTTTAAAAAAAAAATTCTTACAACCCACAACCCCAAATATCATTTAGAACCACAAAAGCAAGAATCTTCCTAACAAACTTAGCCCAATCAAAACTCATACAGATGATGCTAAAACGCAATTTCCTCTTCTAAAAACAAAAACCCACTAAGTCCGAGAAAAAATATACTTTAAAACTGAAGGAAAACTTCAAAAGTCATGAAATTTAACAAATTTTGGAGAGCAGACCAACAGAACATAAGCCTGGCCCATCACAAATTAACAAAAACTCAAGACAAAGTCGCTAACAATCGATCAAAAAAATTGTTACCTTGTTATCATGAACAAATTCCGGAGCTTATGAATGTATCTAGAAATTCACTGCAAACCAACAGATTAAAAAATCATAACAATATTATTCAGATATGGTGATTAAAACAACCCTTGAACTTGAAAACACCAAAATTTTTATTAAATTTGACACAAAAATATTGACAAACTAAAAGGAAAATTAACTGACCCGATTGAAGAATTAGTCGAGAGATCGATAGATCGGAGAGACAGATAGAGATTATTTATATATATAGAAAAAGCTTCATGGGTTTTTAGCCTCATTTATTTTTTTATTTTTATCGCTGGTGATTTTTTGTGTGTAAGTTTGACTTTAATGACAAAATTGCCCTTCCACAGAAAATTAAATTTTTAATTTTTAATTTTACTTAATATTTTAATAAGGAAATTAATAACTAGTTGTGATTATTTATAATTTTAAATATATAAATAAATATTATAAGTATTTAAATTATAATTTTATAATATGTAAAAAAAAATATTAGTATATCCTTTAGATATCTTTTTCAAATTTATTTAATAATTATTTTAATTATTACATCATTTATGTTATATTTATGAATATTTTATATCTTATATTTATGGAAAAACTGAAATTCAAGTATATCATTATTATATTAATAAAACTTCTCTTTCATTGTGTATTGAAAACTATTTGGTTTTAATTTGCAAAAAATAACTTAAAAATTATTAATTGAATTTTTATTTTATAAAATAATTAATATTTTGTTATGAAAATAATTAATATTTTTATTTTATAAAGTGAGCATGTTAGTTTATTTGTTGAAAGTTAAATGAAATAATTTGTTAATGTCAAAAAAATGCTGTAAATTTTGTTTTTTTTAATTATGCTGTTTTTAAGTAAATTTTACTTGTATTTCCAGGTGTAGAAAATGAAAAAATCAGAATACTAACTTTAAATATATAAATAAATATATATTTGGTATATATTATTATATAATTAAATTATTTTAAATTAAAATAAAATAATATTTAATTATGTAATAATATATAAAAGTAAATACTCATTTGTATATTTAAAATAGATATATATAATATTACTCTTGAGTGATTTTGAATTGACATAAAATAACATTCAATCATTGATGACACATATAAATTTATACTTATTTATATTTTTAAAGTGAATACACATAATATTGCTTTTTCTAAAAATTTTTTTAAACAATAAATAAGTGTAGAGATCAAAACTCATATTACATAAACTCAATTCGCTTGTGTTAAGGTCTAATCTTTCACACTTATATATCATTCATTTATATTATATTTATTATATGTAAGATTTTAGTCTACAACACCATCCCTCAAATATAATCACTGTAAATTGTTAGGTCTGTTATTTCACTAAGTCTATTTTTTTACGGTTGTGTTATCACTTATATCATAGAATACTTTAAACTCTTAGACCCGCTATTTGACTTGTGATCTGATATCATATCAAAAATATATATATTAAACCTATAAGTATAAAAATCAAAATTCATATTATATAAAATTAATTTATTTGTATTAAAACCTAATTAATAATAAAATCATATAATAGTCTATGACAGATTGATTTTTGTTGGTTGGAGCAAGCAATTAAATAAATTTAAACATGGCAGGTGGCAATAATTGTTGATTATTAAGAGTTGAAGATTAATTAATTATATGATCCCACCATAATCAAAATCACAATAATATTGTTGTTGACCAAAGGGCAACAAGTAAAATGCTTTTCTTTTTCTTGCAACGTCACCTTTCACTTTTTGAAAATAATAAATTATGCTAACTACAATTTAATAAAAAATTATAAAATTATTTTTATGTAATTTTTCAAAAAAATAATTTTATTTTATTTAAAATAAAAACACCCCTAAAACAAAAAAAATAATAAAAATATGTTTGATTTGAATAATTTTTTTTTTACTTTAAAAATCTTTATATATATAATAATTATTAGATATATATTATTATTATATTTGATAAATATTAATAAATATAAATAATTATTTTATTTAGTTAAAGATAATAAAAAATATTAAAATATTATTTTACTTAAATATTTTTAGTTATAATTATTTTAAAATATTATTTTAGTTATTTATTATATTAATTAAAAATAAAAATATTTTTATTTTAAAAATTTATAAATAATAATATAATTATAATTAAATTAAGATTATAAATTTATTGTATCATTATTAATAATAAAAAATTATTAATATTTTTTATTATTAATAAATTAAATAAAATAATATTAATAATAAAAAATAAATTATTAAAATAATATTTTTTTTAGATAAATCAAACGGCTTAGATAAAATACAAGAAGTGGGCCTACAGGAAGGTGACACACGAAGATAGTGCTAAAAGATTAATTCCAATTAAATAAATAAAGCATATTCTTTATTATTTTTCTCTTAGTTTATTATAAAAATAATTAAAAAAAATTCTAGCGGCAAACACTGGATTGAGGTGGATCCCACCCTTTCTTGGCACGTCATCTATCATGATGGCCCCACTTTCTCCCTCTCTTTCGTATTATGCCTTCCTTCACCACGTTCCCACGATGACGATTTTATTTTGTATTATTATTTATTAATACTTAATTAATTTGGATTAGAGTTCACTAATACAGTTTATTTGGTATATTTGGGTTTAACTCCAAAACTAAATTACCGCAAAAATATAGAAGTGGGCATGTTTTGGTTTACCCATATTAATGATGTAAATTTCAGAAAGTTTGAAACTAATTAATATATAATTTAAATAAATATTTGATATGTCATTCCGTAATTAATTATTATTTTATTTTTAATTCAATATTATCCAATTACATAATGACACATCATCTATATGTCAAAATTATGTACAAAAGTATGTATAAATAGTTTTTTTTTTGGCTAAAATGTTGCATTTCAAGAGTCAAATATTATCATCCAATATACTAGATTGGCATAAATAGAAATGACAATTTGGTTCGTAAAATTAGATCTTTGACCTACCTCTTCTCAAAACAAAAAAAATTTCCGATAAAGGTAGAAAGAGAGACGAGAATAGCTAAAATTTCTACAATTGAAGATGGGATGGGGAGGAGAAACTATGGAAAATTTTCCTACGATGATAGGGAGGGAAATCTTTCCTACATCATCCCTATATCAAAGACAAGACGAGGTTTGAAAAAGGTTTTCCTGTGAAGACAATTATTAAGATATTTAACCCCTATCTATCCTGTTGTCATCTTTAGGCATATGCAATAGCATACGGGTTTCAAGGAGTTTTATGTAATTTGGCACCCATTTGAAATAGAAAAGTCCAATGGTTAAGAATCATTATTCTTCATTTTCCACCTTGTTAATTGGTTCTTGATGCCAGAAAGAAAAGAATGTGCTGGCTTTTGTCTTCCAGGGAAGCTAAGCTAGCTACCTGTACCATCATCCTCAACTTCCTCTAAACTTGTTTGTTTTATATTTCTTTAGAGAAAGGTTCAATGAATACAACTTTCATAAGTGATTCTCTATTTATCTATTTCTATACAAGAAGGAACCTTACTGGCTCAGCAATCATTACCACATAAGCAATACAAAAACTCTAGGTACAAGGAACCGCTAAGGTTTTTTTCTTTTTTTAATTTTAATTTTTATAACGAAGAAACCTTATTTAATTTAGATAATTCCTTCAAAACTGAATCAACTAAACCAAACAGATGAAATCCTAAATCTAATACCCAATCTTATAATCATTGTATCAAATAAATTAAGAATTTAATCTTAAAATATCGTTAAAGAAAATTTAAACATTTGCTCTCATATTTAAAATCTTACTTCTTTGTCAATCAAACTATCTCTTGACGACTATAACAGCTAAGTTGTTAGCTTAATAAACATGGTTGATAACTGATTTTCTATCTAACTAGTACACCATACTTTTACATCTCAAATCTAAAGATGGATACTGACTTGGTAAAATTATTACTAAGCTGGCACGGCAAACACATCACTACATTGTTGGCATCCGAAATAGTACAAAGTACAAATAAAATTATTAGGAGAGTTTCCCAGGAAGGAACCCAAGACAATCATTGTTACCAAATCGCACTATTTGCAAAGGCAAAAGACACATATCAGAATAATGAAATGAACAAGAAACGTATAAGCCCAAGAAAGGATCTTTCTTAGTCTATTAAATCAAACAGAACCTCAATTTTCTACTTAGATAATGTTCCAAGTTTGCAAGATTAAGACTAATGTTCATATGTTGGTACAAAAAGTATGCTAGCATAAAAATTTTAGATGCCCCCAAGAGAAAATAATTAATTTCTGAAGGGAGTGAAATCTAAGGAAATATGAAATACTAGCCTTTCTGGAAGTCACTTCACTTGCGAGCTTCAACTTTTTTCTGCTCTTTGGCTGACAGAACAAATGATTTCATGTTAGCTTCACATAAAAAAATTTATAGATTCTTAAATTAACAGTCTCAAATTTCTGCTCCACATTCTGAAGCTTCCCCTCTAAAGGAGTTACAAAGGATGACCAGAAGGCAGAGGAAGCATCACAAAGTGAAGCAAAAAGAGGCAAACATTAAGGGTTGATAAATTGCGCAATTGGATATCATACCAGCCTTCTCTTCCTCTCGCTTTTTTGCAGCCTCTGCTCTCTGTTGACGTATAAGGGCTAAGCGCTCTACAAGAATAATATTAAATAATCAAAACAATCAAAAGATAACTGCAAATACAGGAAATAAAATCCTAGATATCAACAGAAAACTTTATGTGGAGTGATGAAGAGGAAAAATATTAGGTGAACTGACTAAAGAGGCAGAAAAGTTAGGAAATGTATACAGTAGACAGTAACCCACAGGGAAACTAATTGACAAATATACAGAGAAAAAGTGATCTTACAGTGAGAAAGAGCCAAGAGGTAGTGTTCTAAGAATGAAATGGTTTCATTAATAAAGATGCACTGAGTTTGAGTTGCATTTTCAAAAACGTTTGCTTTTACTCAACTGATAATGCAAAGGAATTCAGCCAATCTAAGAAATTTGCCAATGTACACACCCCTTTAAACTGTTTTCTACAATGCACCTCTTATGTTTTAATGAACATTCATCTCTCAAAAAGGAAAAACATATTGTGAACTGTTGGAGTTGGTACTCAAGAGCCAAGTATTTTGGTTGTATGTATTCACATTATATCATGTTTATATATAAATATGATGGCGATTTTCATCTTTGTTTTCAATATTTATTTTTGTTTAAGATGAATGCCCTTAGTAAAGTAAAATTGTGTCCAAGGGATCAAGTTTGTTTTGATTGTAAGAAAACTATGAGCACATTAAATGATCATTCTAAAATTGTCTATAACCTTAGTATTTTCTAACATAAGTCTATCATAATGTTGAATAATCATACTGAAATATAATGACAAATCTCTTATGTCAAGATTATTTGTTAACACCCTAGAGCAACTCAGGTGCTTGTTGTTTGCAAGATCATCAGACTAACCTGTTATAGTATTCCATATAGATGGTAAACCCAGTATCTATAAAACCTCTAAAGGACGATGGTATATGAGATCTTTAGATTTGATATCACCAAAGTGTCTTACAGTAGGAGTATGCCCTAAGGGTACAGTCAATTTCTAAAATAATGTAAGCAATTATTTCACATATAATTGTGCTTTATTACCATAGTAATCCACTTTATAATACGTATACACATACATTTACATCAATGATCAATGTTTTGGAGCTATTGTATATAGATAATACCAACATTTATACAAAATAGCCATATATGAGAGATATGGAATTTTATAGTAGCTTGAAATTATGTTCACAACCATGAAACATGAGTGGGATGCTCTAATTCGATAAGATTGTTGCGTTGTCTGTCTTCGTGGGGATGATAAGTGTTGAATCACTAAAATGTGGATTTTACGGCAGAGAAATTTTGGCAAACTTACATTGATGCAAGAGTTAGTGCCTTCAAGCGTTGAAACCAAGTGGTGGTTAACCAAGCTAGGAAAGGTTGGGCATTTCATACCATATTAACCCATTTTGGCAAAGGAAATTGGTCGAAAAGATAGATTTTGCATCACTGAGGTATTCTAGAATTGCAGGCTAAACAGCGGTTCCATTTATGGAACTCCCATTCTGTCGCAATGAATGCTTGTTCATAGTAGACAAAAGGTTGTTCTACATGCAACAATCCAACACAATGTGGTTGTTCCCCCTTATGTAAAGTTTCACAAGAAACACTAAACACATGTTCTAAAGAGGGAACAATTGTTCCATTCTTCGAAATTGGTCGGTCTACAAGGAAAAACCTAATTTCATCCAATTTTCAAATAAAATATGGAACCCCCGTTCCAATGATAAGAAGGCCTGGTCTTGTATTCAGACACATAGAATGCCTATTCCAATGCTTTGGAATGCATGTTCCTAAGTCTGAATTCATGTTGTCATATAACAAAGGGACCAAACTGTCAAGTTTGGAACCTAAGTGACTGTTTTGTAAATTCTGCAAATTTAAAGGGTTAAAATGTAATTTGAACAAATGGTTAAATTATTAATCAATTAATTAATTTTGATTGATTGTATGTTGTATGTCTATTGGTTGATTAGGCATAGTGCCTGGTACATAAGACTTTGACTTGTGGTTTGTGGTTTTTTATTTTAGTTGGGAATGAATGCTTGTATTTGTTTATGTAAAATAAAGTTTGTGTGTCATGTCCTCCTCTATTATTCTGGATGTAGATTCTTTTCTCACCTTACTCCCTCCAATCATAACTTGAAGTTTCTAAAATTATTGATAAAAAATTAGAATATTGTTTTATTATTGTTGCAATAAAACAATATGTCTTATGAAAAGTTGTAATTTACTTGATAGAGCAAAAGAACATGAAGCATTCTCAAAGTCTCAAAAATATTGAAAAGTAGGACCCCCAGGTTGACCTGCAGTTCCCTCTAAGATTAAGAAAACCTTGTATTTAAGTCATGTACCAGGCACATTTACTTTATGTATTTAATTTTAATTAAATCAACGTATGCATGATATGATTAGACTGATAACTTAACAAACCACTCAACAATTGATATTGAGTCAATTCTTGCTGCCTTCCATCATTATGACCTTGGTTAATCCCTTGTTCATCGTAACTTTGTTTGTCAAAGTGAAGAGGGTACACTTTTACCAAGTGGAAAATCAAGTGTCCTGAAGATTGCTTTAAAAATAATGAGTCTGACTTAACTAACTATGATGTTTGTTCCCCAAAGCAAAAGTGGAGTATGTTAGAAGCAAAACAGAGAAGTAAATTTGTTGATGCACGTAATTATATGCAGTATCTACTCTACCAATTCAAGAGTTGTACATAAGGTGATTGGCCTATCAGTGTAATCAATTTTAATTATAAGCACATCATTAGTTTTGCACGAGTATTAAATTGCTTCAATTAGATTAAAAAAGTGAATAATACTTTAGCAAGAGTTCAGGAAATACCTAAAGAAATGTAAGATAGTATCACAATTCACCTTTCCTAATACACCTCAATTTAATGATGTATTTGATCGAAGGAATAGGATCTTGTTGGATATGATTTGGTCTATAATGAGTTTTATTGATCCACCCACACCATTATAAGGTTATGCCTGCAGACTAAGACTCATACATTGAACTGTGTGCATTCCGAGTTTATAGATTAGACACCATACGAGTTATGAACCGAGCAGAAACCTTAATGACTTTTTGAGAGTTTGGAGTTGTGATATTTACTATGCATCTAATACACTCCATCTTCGCAAAGGTGAACAAGCATCGTGTACTAGTTAAAATCGAACCCATCACTATTAAGGAAAACTCCAATGGGCACTTGATTTTTCACATGGTAGACATGCACCCTTCGTGGAAGCAAAAAACGTCAAGATGAATAGAGGCAACCAAGACCATAGTGATGAAAGGCAACAGGTTATAGTTTGACTTAATATCTTTGTTAAGGGGTTTGTTAAGTTACCAATGTCACCACATCATCATACATTGGTTTCATCTCTCAAAAAGGAAGAACAAATTGTGAACAAAATCAAGAATTACATAGGCAACACCATCCAACTGATAGAAGTAAATGCTCTATCAATAGTACCAAAAAACTATAAGAAATGATAATTAGAAAACTCAAACTTGCAGTTTTGTAGACAATTTACAATTAGAAGAACGATGATGATGGACAAAGCTTGACCGTGCTTCAACAAGGCACAAAATACTACCCATCCAAACCACAATAAAATGAAAACTAACTGGTTTCAACTTGTGTACACTCATGTTTCTGAATAACTAACAACAACAATCAATAATGCACTAATCATTTTCCAGTTTCAACAAATACGAAATCATAGAGATTCAACTTTAATCTTAGCAAAGGAGTGTGTTAAGGTAGGCTAACCATTGATAAAAGGCAAAATAACATATCAACAAGAAAGGAAAAGTCATGCAATATTAAGATATTTTCAAGCACAATCTCATTCTATAATTACCCCTTGCAACTTAAATTTCAATGAACAATTTGAAAAGAAAAGTAATGCATTGACAAGATCCAATTACCCAAATCTTTTCTTGCTTGTTCAGTTTTCCCTTGTTCTTGTAACCTCATATATCGCTCATGCGCTTTTTGCTTCTCTATCTCTTCTCTGCACACAGATATACTGAGAATGAAAAAAAAAAAAAAAGGAAACCCTCACCTAAAAACCCACTTGCTTCATACAACATATAAATTGGAAATAGTAGGATCATCTTCAATACATAAGTTGCTTAAGATCCTTAAGTATTTTGACACAAAATTTATGGGTGTTAGCAACAAGTTTAAACTAGAATATCATCCAAAACATTCAATTTTTTTAATCCTTAGAAAAAGAATAGTAATAACTGCAATTCAGTAACATCAAATACAATAAAAATCAATTGCATCAAAATTGAGTCAGATTATTACCATACACAAAACAGTACAACTTACAGTTGTTCCTATAAAGTAGGAACTAGCCACTTTCATCCTTGATTGATGATCTACTATTGTTCATAAACATCATTGACAACTCAAAAAATTCTGTTTACTCGAACTACATCCTACTCTAACAAGGCAAACATTTTTAAATGTAAAACTAGCTCTGATTCTTCATTTAAGCCACACTCTGTTTTATTTTTTCTCAGACAAAACATCATAATTATAAAATCATGGCTAAGGGATCAAATTGCATAAATTAAAGCATGAATCTTTAGAACTTCAAACATGCATTTTCTATGAGTAGTATCAATCAAAAGCAAACATGAAAAATCTTTTCGCACTACAACAACAGCCCTGAACAAATTTCTGAACCATGTCATGCTGATAAAAGCCTAACAATAGGGACCAGATGTATTTTCAAAAGCTCTAATGGCCTAGCAAGCTTTCCCACTGTCAATTAGTGTGTCACAATCAACGTAGTTTATGTTTATGGATGTAGTTAAAAAACTGGTCATATTGATTTGACCTAGTGTGAACAAGTACAAACCTTTCACGCCTCGAGAGTTCAGTTGTTCTCCCCATCTGGACACATAATTTTGGTTACTCAAAGCAAATCAATGTCTAAGAAAATAAGATTGAACACTATAGGATAAGATTAAACATCGAAACTTACATCAGCATCTTTAGCCTTCACATTCTTTGATCTTTCCAAATTGGGATTCTCAATCTCAATAATTCCCTGAGTGCCTTTCTTCTTCTGCCAACATTAAGAATAGAATTCAACCATGAGGATTAGGGAATACAATTTTCAAATGAAAGATACCAACCAGAATCAATTTATTCACCAAAAGAAAAATGTCCTTGCAAATTAAAATGCTAACCTCTTGCTCATCTTCCACCTCCTCTTCAGACTCTTCCTCCTCCTCTACTTCAGCCTCTTCCTGATATAACAGAAGAAAAATGTCCTTCCTCACGTATTCAAATATGAGAAACATATGCATATGCATACAATCAAATTTTCCTTTCCCTTTCCTTTTTTTCTTTCTATCATTTAGATTTTTTGGGTGTATGGGGTAAGGCATAACAATAATAAAATTAACAGACTAGAGGTTGAAGAATAAAACCACCAAAATGCCCAAATAATAGATTGTCCCAAAATATATGGCCCAAAATTGGTTTTTTATAATTCAAAAAAGTATATTTAAGAAAAAATTTAATCACCTTCATCAGCTCCTATTCCAGTCTTTTATTACAAGAGACCAAAGGAAATATGATATCATATCAGTATTTGATTTCAAACTAACAAATAAACATAATCACCCAAATACTTTTCCAAATCCATGTCATAGCAACTAACTCTAACAAAATTACTTTTTCCCTTTCACGGCAATTTATTTATAATTACAATACCGAGTCTAATCATATTCACTTATAAAACACAAGTCGCCAGAGGGCCACAACTTCAACCAATAACCTGAATCTTTCAAATTCAAAGTCCATTTCAGAGTCTGAAATTTCCAACAGATGGATAAGTTCCTTATAAAATTAGCATCATGTATACTGCCCACATTAAAGGTTGGCCATCTAGAGGATTAGATTATCAGCAACTACAAAATCTGAATGAAAGAAAATTTTCAACTAATTTACTTGGGACCATCATCAATCATGATATTGCTTCATGCATGAAAACCTCATCAAACATGTTCAAACTATTAACACCAGCCAGAAATGATCAGTACAAACCAATATAGCAGCCAAATTAAAAAACCTCTAAGCAAACTAGAAATACAAATGTCAACAGAAACAATAAGCACATTCAATTGACTTACCAAAAAAAGCACATTCAAACAAAATTGAAGATTATAATACAGGAGGCAAGAAGGATAAAAGAACAAAGAAAAAACACAAACCTGTTTAAAAGTACGAGGACGAGCAGAAGTACCAGCAACTGCAACCATTCAATTCAATACACAAGCAAAGAAAGTAAGCTTTTTTCTGGGGAAATAATGAAGCATATTCATGATAAGTAATGTTATTTATATACACTTTTGAATACACAATTAAGTATATAGATAATGCACTGTTATGTGACCGTACGTCCTTTCATCCTTAAATCAAAATCATCAAATCGCATGAAAAAACAGCATTTGTACTGTATATTCCAAAGTTTGTACATAATTTCATTATATTCATGATTCATATAGCAAAAAATAATATCTAACATGAGCTTCCTTTCGAAAAGCAAGATTGAACAAGCATTTCCCGGTTACCCAAAAAAAACAATTGAACAAGCACCAAAACAAACTAAATTCCTTAAAAAAAAAAAAAAACTAATAACTACTTCCCATAAATCTTTTAGCTAAATTTAACGATAAAAAAATTCTTAATATTTCCATCAGAATAATATTTAAACAAATGAAAAAGTTTCCAACGACACAAGTAGATCTATTAAGAACAGATTCTAACAACCGAATCCAGAGAAAACGAAACGGCCCAGAACTTGAATTCTCCTCTAGATTTAATATTACACCAAAAACAAACATATAGAAAGAGAAAGTGGCAGTACGTAGCTCTTCGGGAGTTGAGAAGTGGCGGTGGCCGGTGGGCTTTCCCTTGAACTTTCCTCTTCCCATTTTCTGATGGAAAACGACGACGGTGAAGATGAGAAGAAAAGAGAAGATTGGCGTGGCTTGGACTCAAGGGTGGTCCGCGTCTCCTTACTTCTTTGTTCTTTAATCTCTCTATGTGTGTTACTGTGTTTCGCTGTATTCGGGGGCGGGCTTATCCAGTTGACAGAAGTATCACTGCGTTACGCTCACGCGATTATTAAGCGAGTTATTCCGCCATAATTAGAATAACATATTTTTTCGTGAACTAAACGATATTAATCATATGTTCCCGATGTGGAATTATGCATAATATAAAAAAATAATATATATTATAAATTCTATTATATTAATAAAATATAATAAATATATAATATAATATAATATAATATATATTTTATTATAAAATATATATTATTGATATTATATTTTTTTTGTAGAAAAATAATATATAATAAAAAATATTTAAAAATTTTCAAAATTTTAAAAATATGTATAATATTTTTAAAAATAATGGAAAATGAATTTAATTTTTATAATTTTATTAATAATTTTATTTTATTTTATTTTTAAAAAAATTATTATATAATATATTATATAAAAAATTAAATTTTTTATATAAAATTCAATTATAATATATACAATAATTTGACTATAGTTAATCACCTTCTATTAATACTCTTTTTACTGTTATCTCTGTCTTTTCAAACTTTGCCGTTTCAAACATTTTTCATCCATATTTTTATTTAAAAATAAGTAAATAATATTTTTTTATGTAAATGGTTATTTTGTTTAAATAATTGAAACTAAAACTTTAAAATTTTATTATGGTTAATGATCAATCATATCTTATCATTTTGAAAATTTTTGTTATTTTCTAACTAATTTTATTATAAAAATTATTTATCCACTTTAAATCTACGTTGTAATAAAAAATTAATTCAATATTATATTATAATTTATAAAAATATCCAACCAAAACATAGTTGTAAGTATTTATGAGAACGGGATGTGTGGTAATCGAGGTAGGCATGATAGACATGGGATGTTTGGGTTCATCTGAAATTATATAAAAATAAGGCCAAACGACTATTTCCCACCCAAGGTTTGATGATTTCTCAAAAGTCCCCCCTTTAACTATGGAAACACCAAACACCCACCTATGGCCGGTTAGATTTAACCAAACCCTAACGGTGATAATTTAATCTCATTTTTCCCCCTAAAAGTTTAAAAACTAACATTTTTTCCCTAAGCTAAGTTTGAAAATATCTCATTTTCCCCCCTTAGGGTTTGAAAATATCGCATTTCCCCCCTAGGGTTTATCTCTCCGACGCCATCACTGGTCGTCTTCCCCTCCCGATGGTTTCTTTTCCATCGACGGCCTCCCTAAACTCTTGCACTACTCATCCGACGTCGAGATAAGTCGTCTGGGAAGAGAAATCGTCTTCCCAAACGACGAAGATGAGATCTCGTCTTCGTCGTCTGGGAAGACGATCGTCTTCCCAGACGACTTATCTGACGACGACGATCGCAGTTGGAAGATGAAGACGAAGATTAAGCCCGATCGCAGTTGGAAGATGAAGACGACGACGACGACAACGACTGGGAAGACGAAGAACTTCGTCTTCCCCGACGAAGTTCTTCGTCTTCCACGGCTTCTTCGACTCCGATGGGGGGTCTAAATGGAAGGAAAGAGATCGTCGGAAGGAGAGGATACTTCGGGAGGGAGAGACTGTCGGCAATGGAGCCGGAAATGTTGTTGGAGATTTCAAAAAGAAACCCTAGGGTGAAACTGTCATTTTTTAAAACTTAGGCTAGGGGAAAGTTTTAGTTTTTAAATTTTAAGGGGGCAAAATAGATTCTATTTAAGTTTATTTTTAATATTATAGCAAAAATGACGATTTTACCCCTATCAATGTTAGGGTTTGGTTAAATCTAACCGGTCATGGGTGGGTGTTTGGTGTTTTCATAGTTAAAGGGGGGACTTTTGAGAAAACATCAAACCTTGGGTGGGAAATAGTCGTTTGGCCTAAAAATAAATAGAAAGATATTTGATTCTGGCTGTTATAACCTTTTGTTCAACATTGATCTAGGGTTTATTTTCTCAAATGTTGGCATCATATCGAATCGTATATCATATTATATATCAAAAATTTAATTTTTTGTATTATATATCGAGTATTGAATTATATCATATAATACAATTTTTTAAAAAATAAAATAATAAAAAAATCTAATTGATATATTATCATTTTAAAACTTTGATCACATGTTAAAAAACATGTGTTTTTAGCATATGAGTTATATAGTTTTTAACTCTTCATTCTTAATAGCTAGCTTTTGAGGTGTGATTCTTTTAAGATTCATATCATTTGATATTAGAGCTATCATCATGTCTCTTAGTTGTAATCATACAATATGGGTGATGATATTGGCATTATAGGGTTCATCTGAGATTCGCATAGAGTTAACACATAGTTAGTTCATATGAATGTCAAGACTACAAAGTGTGATGATACATTAGGATCTCAAATTTAAGATATGTGACTTAAATCTCATATTAAAAAGTTTGAATTTTTAGTATGAAGTTTATATGATCTCAGGTTTTCCAATCTCAAGAGATAACTTTTAAGGTGTGATTCTCCTCATATTCGTATTAGTGATCTTCTCTAATTGCTATTATTATTTGCTTTCCGTATAATTTATTTACCACTTGTTCTTGATAAGTAGAGTCTGTAGGGTAACATAAGATTATCAGAAGCTCCAAATTATGGACCAAGCTTCAGCTTTCCATGAATGCAGAATCCTGAATATATGTTTCAAAAAGTATAGAATAAAGATGGCCAAGGTATCATGAATAGTATGACATAGGTAAGCAATAAAAGTATATACATATTTATATTTTTATATTTTTATATATATAATAGATATATAAATAACATATTATTATATGATTAAATAATTTTAAATTAAACAACAAACTAATTACAAAAAAATAGGTAAAGTTTTGAGCTTTTGTTTAAAAATCAATTGAATATGTAATTATATCCATACATATACAACAACTAAAATAATTATGATATTCAATATTTGATAACGTTCGCTAGTGAAAGATTATGTAACATTTTCTCAAATGTTAGTATCATATTCATGATAGTCAAATTGCATATCATATTATATATCAAAAATTTAATTTTTATATTATATATCAAATATTGAATTATATCGTATAATACAGTTTTTAAAAAAATAAAAAAAATTAATTAACACGTTATCATTTTAAAAAATATCACAAATACTTTAAAAAATTTAAATTTCTCATATATACCCCCTATTACATTATTATTTTCTTTTAAAAGTGTATTGCTCCATATTTGTTATAAACATTGTATCGTAGAATATATATCGTGTTATATGATATGTTCACTATATCATATTAATTTCATACATCTTATGATAAATATCATTTTTTACTTATATCGTCTTATATCATAGAATACATATCATATATCGTAGGATATTGATAACTATGAGTATATTGATATTGGACATAAAATTATATTTCTGCCTATACACAAACACATAATATACAAAATAGGGACTAAAACCATAAATTTGTGGAATATAAAACTAACCTCCTTTTGCTAATGTTGATTTGTTGCGGAACCGTTCTTGAATGAAAAAGCTTTCAGGGATCCTGATTTCACAGTAAAATGGTGTAGGTATGGATCGAAAATCTGTTCAGTCGGACCCCTCTCGTGAAACCTAGAAAACATCCCACCATTAAGGATGATAACTGAAGAAGTGGAGGGTAAAGATGGGAGTTACAGACATTTTCAGCTTCAGAAGGGCTGCCCCATTTACTGCCTAAAGCAGTTAGTTACTTGAAGAAGAGACCGAACACACAGTGATTGTAATTACTGATAAAATTTTGTCGTCAAGATGATAAAGGCAAGAGAACTAGACCTCTCTTTGTGAATTTGAAGGTTTTATTTTCAGGTAGGAGATGCTCTTGCTGCGATGATTTGTTTTTTTTTCTTGTGGCGAGGAATCTCACTTAATCCAAACTGATCTTCTAAGATGAAATCAATCACACCGGTCAATAAAATTCTTAGTCCAATAAAATCCTCTTGTACTCCTCGGGAGCTTGTATTGCAATGATGCTTTATTTGAAAGCCAGAAAACACCGGAAGAAGATCGCATAGGATTAAATAAGGCTAAAACAGAAGCAGATGAAACGCAGGCCCAAAAGGAAACAAAAGAAGAAAGAAGCTCCAACTGTTTACCATGCTGCAACGGCATCCTAGTTTCCTAACTTTGCCAAAGTTTTTTATTAAACTTCTGGAAGCTACTTTTCCGGCCAGCTAAATCAGCTCCGTCGATGTAGTGAATCGCAGAAAAGTTGCCATCAACCAATAGACGAAAGAAGAGATCGTATGGAGACACTGTTACAGCGAAGCAGAAAATTCGTAAGATAATTCTCCTCCGTTCTTTTGATGCATTTGTATCTGATGCTGATGGTATTGGAATTATAATAATTATTATAAAATTGAAATTGTTAATTAATAAAAATATCTTACCAATAATAATTATTTTTGTTAAAAATATCTTAAATATGTATTATAAAATATATTAAATTAATATAATATAATATATATATATATATATATATATATATATCATATTGTATGTGTTTTATGATATAATATATATTATTAATATGAATTGATATATATTTTAAAAAAATAAATATAAAAAATTTTAAAATTTCATAAGTATTTTTGATATTTTTTAATATAATAATATATTAATTATATTTTTTTATTTTTTAAAAATTATATTAAATAATATGATATTAATATATAATAACAAAAATTAAAATTTTAATATATAATATAATACGTGATTTTCACTAAATAAAATAATTAAAGAGGTATATGTAATATTACAACATAACAAAAGATAAATCGGGAAAACAATAAATCCTGGAAGGCATATAAATGTGGTGAGGGCGTGCTTTTTTTGTATCACCTGAGAAAAAGAGAGACGGTTGAGTTGAGTCTGAGTCTGAGCCTGAGCCTGTCTGATTCGCCTTTTCAAAGACAAATATGAAAACCCCACAAACACAAACCCACCCACTTGGCTTTCTTTAACATATTAAACCCACTTCACTAATAACTCAAACTTGTTTACGTTTCTATTTACTTTGACATTCTTCTTTTCCTTCATTTTTCATCTTCACACATGGGTCGACCCCCCAGCAATGGAGGCCCCGCCTTCCGCTTCACTCAGACTGAGGTATTTTCTTCTTCTTCAATTTTTCCCTCCATATATTTTTGTTTGTATTTCAATCCGTTGAATGTGTGGAATTGCTTTGAAATTTAAATTTAGAGTTTGTAATGTAATCTGGGGTCGCTTATATATTATGTTTTATCCGTTTCTGTTTCTGGGTTTTAATTTAATTCAAAAAATCTTTTGGGTATATGTGATGCATGAATGTCTATTTGTTTTGTCTTGTGAAAAAGAGAGAAAATGTGAATTTATGATTTATTGTTGAAAGTATTAGCCGTTCTAGTGAGATTTTGGGTTTTGTTTGAGTGATTTTCTGGATTTCGATTTTGTTTTGTGTGGTTTATATCGAAAATTGTATTTCAAGTAAGTTGTTTGTGTAAAGGGTTTGTGTTGTTTAAAATAGCTTAGATGATACTTCAATGGATTAGTTCTTACTTGGGGAATCTTGATTTGTGATCAGTGTTTAATGCTGGCCTTTTTGTTGTTTAATTTTGATTTCTTGGTTTAAGAAGTTTATTGTGCTTTATATCCCTGTTCTAAAGTCATGTAGTAAAAGTTGTAGATGAAAATGAGAATACACCTTCGTTGTTTTTTTTTTTTTTTTTCCTTTTGAACATAAATCGTAAAATGAAGCTAGAAACACTTATTTGATGATTGTAGTTTTTCCAAAGATAGGTACTGACTTGGGAAAGCCTTTGTTAGGAACAAATTTTTAAACAAAGATTTAGCGCCATTGTTGTTTTCTTTTTTGTTGTATAGTGCATGTAAGGTCTAGCAGGGATCCTATTTGTTAATAAACTGAATCGTTTTGATTGGTTCGGTTTAACTTTTAGTTCCTTTGTCTTCTTAACTTTAGATGATTATTGAGATTCTTGACATTAATGGCTTAATTCTTTTTTGTCCATGACTTCATCCTTTGTTGCATGGTTGTTATAAGCAAAAAGTGCTTAAAGGTGATGAGGGATCCTATTGCCTAGGTGAAAAAAGCAAGGCGAAGCTGCCTACTTTGGACTGAAGGTGATAAAAAAATTTAAAAGGGACAATGAGTGAATAAGAAAATGGAGGAGAGGGTTAAGTGAAAAAGAAGAAAAATTGGTAAATAAAAAGTTGGTAGGTGGTTGCATTTAATGTGGCAAGTGTAAAATTTTAATAAAGGAAACAATTATAAATTAAATATTATTATTTGGTCACCATCTTGCCAACAACCTCAAAACTCGTCGGTGATCTTTTCGAAAACCTTAAATCTCTCCAACCTCTCTAATGACCTTAAAACTGACCGATGACCTCTTTGGCAACCTTAGAAATCCTTGTTGACCTCTATGACGACCTTGAAACTCGCCGATAACCCTCAAAATTGATTCAGACATCACCAAAGTCTTTTGTGCTGATAAAGTGCATTTTATAATGCCTAAAGCTTCTCCAAAGCGTCAAAAAAGCATTAAAGGCGATCACCTTTGGACCACCGGTTGCCTTGACATACTCAAGGCAATGGCCACATTGCCTTCAGTAAAGCCTCACCTAGGTGCGTCTTTGACAACTACGTTTGTTGCATATGCCTTAATTGTGGATCGATGAATAATGTGGATTTCCTCCATGCTTTGAGAACCTTCCATGGTTTCTATTTCATTTACGTATAATTACTAATTTATTCATTATTTAAGTCAGAATCTTTAGAAGTTTATTTAGATATGTCTTTCTTCCCAAACAACAAATTTATTGTGCTCATCAACGGATCACCTGTGGTTGCTAGTATGCAATGCAAATTCATGATAAGGAAAGTTTTCTTTGTTTAAGTTGCAGAATGTATATGTTCCATATTTCATCTGAGATTTTATTATTTGAACATTTATCAATTTGAGAACTATCTTTTGAGACATAAATAGAAACTAATTTTGTTTCCTTTAAGGCTTTTAATAAGCCTATTTCTCTCAATAATAAGCTGTATAATTGTCTCTTTATATAGGTCATGGAGATGGAAGGTATTTTGCAAGAACACCACAATACAATGCCATCTCGTGAAATTCTTGTAGCTCTTTCAGAGAAGTTCAGGTGTACCTTATTTCTGTCTAGAGTGTAACATATTGTTGAGTTGTTCTCTCTATTCAATTGGAATTGACATTGTTAAATTTATACTGTAGTGAGTCCCCAGAAAGGAAGGGAAAGATCATAGTGCAAATGAAGCAGGTGAGATTATTTTATTGCAGTTATGAACAGCAAGGAACAATCTAGAATCAATTATTAATGTGGGCGGTTTATTATAGGTTTGGAATTGGTTCCAAAATAGGCGGTATGCAGTAAGGGCAAAAACAGGTAAAGCTCCAGGAAAGTTAAATGCAACACCTGTGCCACATGAGGATCCTACTCCATTAAGGAATGTTCCTCAACCTGTAGCTGCTCCAATTCCTGCTTTTGTGCCTGCTTCGATGCCTGCTTCTGTGCCAGTTTCTAATGCAGGGAGAGTTGCATCAGAAAATACTTCTATGGAATTTGAAGCTAAATCTGCAAGGGATGGTGCATGGTAAGTATATCCTGACTGACGCTTGTCGAAAGAAAAGAAAAATAATCTATCCTGCCATTCTGGGTGGGAATGGTGTTAGTTGTGTTTTGTGTATTCTCTCATCCAATTTGATAGTTATCAAACTTTTGAAGGAACGTGTCTTCTGTAATCTGTCTAATTACTTGCTTCTGTATTCAGGTACGATGTTGCAGCCTTTCTAGCCCATAGAAAGTTAGAGTCAATTGAACCGGTAAATTTTTGACCTTGTACCTGTTTTTCATAGATTCCTACTTTCACTATTTTTTTTTTCTTATATGTCCATTTTATCTGTTCACATTCTCTGTTTTGTTGTTGAAATGTTGATTAGATGCTTTTTCTTTTTGTAATTTTATTGTTATGATAATTTTTTTTAAATAAAAATTTGTTATGTGATTGTAGTTTGCATGACTTGAAATTGTCCCAAAATATATCATCTCAATTATTGATCTCTTTTTATGTGAGAAAGATTGGTAGACTCTAGATAAGGATGCATATATTTCTTGGTTCTTTTCTGCTGTTATTAAGGTATAGAATGAACCATCAAATAATTATCACTAAGATTTCCAAAAATAAAATTGGTATGAACATGAAATCTTGAGTTAGAAAACCTTTTCTGACTTAAGTCATGCCCCATACACTGCTCTGAATTTTGTAAAAATTTGGAAAGTGGTGGACTTTTTCTAACTTCTTTCCGTGACATGGTAATAAAAGCAGTTTCAAACTGCAGATATAGCATTCTGCCCATCTAATTCTTCTGATGTTATGTCAAAATATTACTGGTCATTTCAGGAGGTACAGGTTAGGTTTGCTGGTTTTGGACCAGAGGAGGATGAATGGGTTAACATAAAAAAGCATGTCAGACAACGTTCTCTCCCATGTGAAGCATCTGAATGTGTTGCTGTTCTCCCTGGAGATCTCATACTCTGTTTTCAGGTTGGAAATTTGCTTGTGCATCCTCTGAGAGAAGTTACATACATTGGGGTCTGCTTGTTAACTTTTTTAGCAAATGGTCTAATGATTTTCAGGAAGGAAAAGATCAGGCTCTTTACTTTGACGCCCATGTACTCGATGCACAACGACGAAGGCATGATGTAAGAGGCTGCCGCTGTAGGTTTTTGGTGCGCTATGATCACGATCAGTCTGAGGTATAAGTTCTTTCTCTCTTTTTTGCTCTTTTCCCTTGTATGTTTAGACAGTATATAATATTTTGCCTGTGACATGAAAATATAACAGTTTGGGGTTTTTTTTTTTTTTGAATTTCATTCCCAGGAGATTGTGCCTCTCAGAAAAGTTTGCCGTCGGCCTGAAACTGATTATAGGTTGCAGCAACTTCACGCTATGAATGACTCAGGCTTTGCCGACCAGCAGAAAAGTTGTGTAAATCTTTCCACAGCCAGTGCTCCTAGAGTTGTAAGTTCATCTGCTGAAATTGTACAGAAGCAGGGCGACGCAAATATAGCCCCGGTGGCTACCCCAGTATCTGTGGCCATCCAAAGTACAACAATGGAACCCAAAAGCACTGGAGGTAGCAGCAGTATTAATGTCAGCAACCCTGCTTTTCCATCTAGTGCTGTTAGTGCCGCCATTACAACTGCTGCTCCTGGTGGCCCTGTTGGAAAAATGTAAGATTCCATGTAGGTTTATTCGACAGTTCTGTGATTTCTTCTTTTTAGTGATTACACAGGATTTTCATTTTCAGATGAGTAAGATTCTGGTTAGGTTAGCCTTTTGTTCAACTTATACCATTCATTTCTCTCAACACATGACAACTGGATATTTGTGATTCTGGGGTTTGCCGGTTTTGAAGGACAGTATTTGGCCTTGTAATTTCTGCAATTTGGAATGTAAGAGTTGCAACCTGGATTGCTGAACTTACATTATGATTCATGAAATGTATTTTTTGTTTTGTATTGCTTTTCTTTTTTTCTCTGATGGCCATCATGAGATGTTGTTGCAAGTTTCATATTTCAGATGACCAGAAATCTTATACTGGAGCAGTACCATAATTAAATAGCGAATCCATACTTGTGTGATCCTGTTGAGTGTTAGGAATGTATAAGCCATGCCGGGTCAATCTCGGCATGGCTTCCTGGGCTATGCCAAAGCCGACTACTTGGCGGGCTTTTGTGCTGGGTTGATTTAACAAAAACTCAAGGCTTGGGGCACGGTTTAAGGCCTTTGAAGTGTGTTTTTATAAGTTTTTAATTGATCCATTTATAAAATCAATTTTTTATTTTTTAATTATGTCAAATTAATTTTAAAAAATTTTTGATTTGCTATAATAGCAAGCCGTACCGGATGAGTTGGTCTATTCAAACAAAAAAAAAAATTAGTCTTATATCATTATATTGTGTTGAAACAAAAAAAAAAATTAGTCTTATATCATTATATTGTGTTGAAACGGTTTTATCTCATGGTTTGAGGTAGAGGTGTTCAAAATTATTCGATAATTGAATCGAATCGATTTTTAAACCGAAATCCTAACCGAAAAATAGGTTATTCAAAAAATTGGTTCGGATATCGATTCAAAAATATATAAGAACCGAATTTTCGGTTCGGTTACCGGTTTGCCAAATTTTCAAAACCGGTTAACTGAACCGAACCGGTTTTTAAAAAATCGAATAAAAAATTAATAAAATATTAATAGAATATTGAATAAATTTTCAAAAAATTAGAAAAAAATAATAAAATATGGTAATTTTTAAAATTCGGTTCAAAAATTGGTTAACCGAAAATTCGGTTCGGTTAATTGATATTTTCGGTTCGATTCAAAATCGGTTAATTTTTAAATCAGTTCGGTTTCGGTTCATGATTTTTTTCAAACCAAAAATTTGGTTCGGTTCAAAAAATGGACAAAGTGATTCGGTTAACCGGTTTTGAACACCCCTAATTTGAGGTATGACTATTTTTTTCCTAACGAACTGAGACGACCCGGTTACAGTCGGTATGATATATTTGACACCTCTAGGCATCTTCTTTTCAAGCACTTAATTAGTACTTGTCAAATGTTTTACACGGGTTTACCTTTCCTATTCCAAATTTATCCTTAATTTGTTGATTTAGGACATTGAATTGATGGTTAAATTTGTCATTTCAACAAAACAATGTTATTTGTCTGTTATTTTAGGACAAAATGAATAATTTTGCAATCAATCTTAAAAGCAGAAAAAAAATTAGACCGTTAGAATTTGTATCATTGCGCCACGTGGCAAACCACCTGCTCTGCTCCGCGGGCGGGCAAGAAACTAGCACGTCTTCATCTCTGAGTAAATATTTCACTCCTCATTCATTGCTTACAAAGTTTCTTCCAAATTTCTACACGAACAAGTACAAGAATGCAAGTCTTGAAAGCTCACAGGACTGTTTATATAAATAATTCGGTTATGTCGTTTCAGAATGTTCGTTCCATGGTGACGCGCTGCAGGGCGGTGGTGCTGCCGCGGTTCGGTGGGCCAGACGTCCTGGATCTCCGGCTAGATGTGGAGGTTCCCGATCTCAAGCCTAATGAGGTTCTTGTTAGAACCAGAGCTGTCTCTATCAATCCACTCGATACGAAAGTGAGTTATTTGAGTTTTTAAGTTCAGCGCCTGTTTGGTTACTGAGGAAATGTTGGTAATGGAATAGAATTTGGTTCTTTTTATGGATGAATTTAAATTTTTAAATATTTCTATTTATTTTTGGTCAAGAGAACAATTGAGTTCGATAGAATGAAATAGCTGATTTTGTTTTGGTAGAGTCTCAGTACTGCTATAAAAATGAAAAGTTTTCGCTGCTATTGATACTGTTGTGTATGGAAGTGTTTTCATATGAAGCAATTTTGAGTTCTTTTAAGTTATTCATTTTTCAAAAAATGCCTACACTTTTCTGGAAAGTACATATGAATTGATTTTAAATTAGTAACTTAAATGTGTGTTTGGTCTGGATAATAAAATATTGCATATAAATTATCATAAATAAATGTTAGCTATAACATTGTTGAATATAAATTATTATTATATTTATAAATAATTATTGAATTTGATTGAAAATAATAAAAAATATTAAAATATTATTTTATTTAAATAATCTTGGTATAATATGAGAAATGATTTAATTATGATAAAAAGTAAGATTACCTTTATAATAAGATTATTATAATCTTTTATAATCTTTTATAGGTAAGGTAAATAATAAAAAGTAGATTATCAACTCCCCTAAGTGTATTACCTATATCAAACTATCAAGTGTTTTTTTAATCTCAAATTGCACTTCTGCTGACTACTACAAACTTAATGCAAAAGAGGTTATATCTCATTTGAAATAAATTTTTAATGTTGATTAAACTATATCATCTGGTAATTGAATCGCTGTGATTCTTGACCTCAGTGTATATTCTGCACAAAATGGTGTTTTGGTATTTTTGTGTGAGGCTGCATGTACCAAGGGAAGGGTGTGAAAATTAATTAGTACCCATTATCTTGAATTGCCTGAGCAGCTGTTGCTAGATCAACTTTAAAGTTTACTGCCCAGTTGTTGTGAGAGATTTACTCAAATCCCGCCAACAAATTTGCTTATCTAAATTCGCAAATTCTCTATTTTCTTGTTTTTTATATTCTTCTTTGAATATCAATTTTATCATTTGTATCTTTATTCCCAGTACAAGATAGAAGCTTGTAAGGCCTTCATTTATGAATGAGAAAGGGAGAGAGAGATGGTCATAGGATTTAGTCCGCCTTAAAAGATCTACCATTAACTTGAACCTGAAGAAAAAAGTCACTTTCTGGGAAAGCTGCTTTGATTTGAAGCTTGCCGGTATTGGTGTTGCTTTCAGGATAACTATAAACTGCAATTACATATATTAGCTTTATTCTTCACAGGTCAATTGCATATATTAGCTTTATTCTTCACAGGTTGTTCAGGCTTATGAGGGTTTTTTCTTTTTCTTTTTTCATTTGAATCATTATTCAACCAGTCAATTTTTAAGTGTTCTCTTGTCGACAAAATAACGTAATAGTATGCTATCAACCGAAGGTTTTATGTGCTTTTTATAAATATAACTAAGTGCTTATCTTTGTCTGCTTCACTTGTACATGTGCTTGTTCCATGACCTTATGCTGTGTGTTCTGAAACCTGGCCATTTTAACTTGGTGAAGAAGGTGTTTTCTGGCTTGCAGTGAGTTCAAAATCTATTATGTAATTGCCATTGAGAAAGCATATACTGAGTTCAATTTTTTGGAAGAATATCACAAGAACATTATCAGAAATAGCTATCACTTTTAGGTTTCAGAATAATTCAGTGGCAAATCTAGGACACCCTTGGAATTAATAAAAAGATAAAGATTATCTATGTTAGACACATATAGTGAAGTACTGGAATCATAATATATTGAATGTTCTGAGATTTGCGCTTTTAGATGCGGTCAGGCTATGGTCGTTCCCTATTCAAACCTCTTCTACCACTCATTTTGGGTCGTGATGTTAGTTGTGAAGTAGCAGCAACTGGATCTTTGGTACGGTCTCTAAGTTTAGGACAAGAAGTTTTTGGTGCATTGCATCAACTGCTGTGAGAGGTACTTATGCCGACTATGCAGTTCTTTCAGAGGATGAACTCACTCTAAAACCTGTATCAATTACTCATGTAGTGAGAATTTCTTTCTCTTTTCTTTTGTAATATATAACTGAAAACATATTACATGTTGTTGTAATTTTTCATAAATTAGTATTGGCTTTATTCACCCTAAATCCTATTTTTTCTTCTGGTTAGTTGAGTGATTCACAATTTTACTTATGCCTTCCTGTTAAATTCCTTTTGACTACAAAACATGAGTTTAAATAGTTTCATGCTCCTATAGGAAGCAAGAGCAATTCCTTTTGCTGCGTTGACTGCTTGGTGTGCTTTAAGAGGCACTGCTAGGATAACAGAGGGGTATGCTGATTTTGCTGAGACACAATTTTTTTTCTCTGATAAATTCTATTCCTTTTGTTTTGTTAATATCTAAGTACTATAATGAAGTAGAATAAAAAGTTATAGTTTTCTCTGTGTTGGGAAGTTTAAGTTCTAACTTTTTTCGGCATGTCAACTGAAATTTGTTTGGCTTGTCAATTATTTTATAAATCCCTTTTTCCTTTCCCTTGTGTTTTTGGTCCTTTTGTGATTAATGGTTCTCTTCCAATCTATGCCCTTTTTCGTTGTGAAATATCTCAAACCCCTTAGTGGTAATTCATAAACTTTTCAGGGCTGTTTATAATAAAACAAGTTAGCAACTTTTCAGGATCTATCTAATTGTTGTATGGTGCACACTTCATACAAGTCTTTATTATCATGGATATATGAATGGATTATTTCATTTCATCTATGTGTTAGATATCAAGGCTGTTAGTCTTTTAATATAAAAATACCCCATTTTTAAGGTTTCTATATGCTTAAGGTATATTCTTTATTTTTTTTTTCTTTATTTCATATATTTCTTGTTATTGAATCCTTTTCTCTTCTCCCCAGGCAAAGGTTGTTAGTTATAGGCAGTGGAGGAGCTGTAGGTTTTTCTGCAATTCAACTTTCAGTAGCTGCAGGGTGCCTTGTTGCTACTACTGGTGGAAGCAAAAGTATTGATCGAGTGCTGGCAGCTGGTGCTGAGCAAGCAGTTGACTTTAGTGCTGAGGTAATGATGTTATCTGTTATGGACATTGAGAGAATCACACCTTAAAAGCTACCCATTGAGATTTTAAAACTCAAAACCATATAAATTTCATATTAGAAGCTCATATTTTTCAATGTAGGATCCAAGTTTTATACTTTACACATGGGATCCTAACATTATCACTTAATGATTTGGTGTATTCTACAATTTTCCAGATGTTTGAAATTTGTGTGCGCTTGATAGTTTAACCAAAAAGGAATCTTTTAGTTGTACTAGAGTTCTTTGTAGAAAATCCCACTCAAACTTGAGTTTTGTAGAGGGTTATAAATTTAGTTTCTGTATCTAGATAATTAACTTGATCTGTTTTTACCAGGTGGGGATTCAAATTAGTTTTTCATGAGCGAGCAAATGCATCTGATTTGCACGACATTGAATTGGCAATAAAGGGGAAGTTCCATGCTGTATTGGACACCGTTGGTGGACCAAAGACAGAAAGATTAGGCATCAATTTTTTGAAGAGGGGTGGACATTATATGGCACTTCACGTATGTGATGAAAGCTTGTTTGTTATTATTATTTTTCATTTTTCCAGCAAAAGGAATTTTCAGATGCTTCATTTTTAGAGGCTTCCACATAAATGCTTAATGCTTTTATTCTCTGTTTTAGGGTGAGGCAACACCACTGGCAGATGCATATGGACTAGCAGTTGGGCTTCCTGTTGCTACAGGTGTTTTATTGAAGAAACGGCTTCAATACTGGTATTCTCATGGAATAGGTACTGTAATTGTATAACACGGTTCTTTTACCTGGTAGCTTCCTGGAAAAATAAACAATGCATGTTCTTATGCAAAATAACAAATGATGTTGAGTGTTTTCTGCATGTGGTAATCACATCTCATGCAAAGCATGCGAACTACTATACCTTGAGTAATTGAATCAATGCTTATTTATTTATATTCAATGGTCCAGAATATTCGTACACATATATGCGGGTTGATGCAGAAGGTCTAGATGAGATTCGTCGGCTGTCTGAAGCCAGAAAGCTGAAAATACCTGTGGACAAAACATTTCCCATAACACAAGAGAAAGAGTTTCATGAGGCTAAAGACAAGAGGCTCATTCCCGGTAAAGTGGTGCTGGAATTCGACGGACTAATTTCCTTTCAGTGATAGAACCCTTTAATATCAGTAAGCCTTCACATTTATGCATGGATTCTTTAACTCATTCAGAAAGCCTTTCCTACATTTTTTGTCAATCAGCTCTACTAACAGCTTGTATAGGAAAGAGAATTTTGCGAGTGGTAAATGATAGAAATCAGGTTAGGAAACTCTAAATGTTTGAGAGGTAGCCTTGGGTTAATCTCAAGTGGTGATGGGGTAGTTGTGACAGGATAGATCTTTGGTTGAGAACTTATCTACATTATACAAAATGCTTTTAGAATAAATCTTTTTGTGTAGTTGAACAATTGGAATGAATCATAAGTTAGATGCAAATAGAAAACAGTTAATTGTTGTTTGTGTGCTTTTACTTTGTAAGCCTGATGAATTAATTTCAAGAGTAGCATTATGTACACAAACAATGAACATAAATTTGTATACAAATGATAATTCATCATTATATGATTAGATGTTGTTTTATCTCTAATTCAAAACCACTCAATTACATAATAATATGTCATTATTCATATACAAATTTGTGTTCATTGTCTGTCCATATACTCTTATTGATTTTAGTCCAATGACTAAGACCAAATGGGCCAAAATAGCCCAGCCCAAAATGGCTATTTGACAAGCCTATTTAAATTCCAAGAGGCTGTAGTATTTCAGAAACTTAACTAGTGGTCCAAGCATGGCCCTTCACTCATTTTCATCATATAAGTTATGTCACATGCATTCTGGGAGAAGATGATACTGATTTCCTACCTAACAAATATTAGGAATTTGAATGGTTTTGATTTACATTAGGCCAAGAGTCTATTTTCCACCCAAGGTTTGTTACAATGACAATTTTCCACCCTTCAAAAAGCTAGATTTTTACTCGTCATCTATTTTTGTTAGTGAATTTCTTCTAGTAAAAAGATAAGAAGATCATTTTACATAAAATTTATTTATTTATTTATTTTTACAAAATGATGTATGTTTAGTGTAGGGATGATAATTCAACCCTCCTAACCGGTTTTTGGTCTGCCCCTCCCCAAACAGGGAGAGAATTTCCTGATTGAGACAGAGACAACTAAAATCTCTCTAATTAGAGACGAGAATATATATCTCTGACCCGTCTCTTCCCTTGCATATCTTTTAAACCCTTAGAAATTTTAAATTATTACAAACATACTCTAACACTTGATAAATATTCTATTAATTTTCTAGCGAGGATGGGTAGGGAAAGGAGAAAAAATAAGGAATTTTCCCCACAATGATGGGGAGAAGAAGAGAAATTTTTTCCATAGGAAGGGATGAGAATTCCTTGTTATCCTCATATCAAGGATAAGGACAAAGATTAGGGGATTTATCATCTACCTTGCATGTTATCATCCTTGACTTGGGGTGAATTTAATTTTAAAAATATTAAAGGTATTAATAAAATTTGTCATGGAGGTTTGAAAATTTAAGAAAAGTTTGAAGTGTTTTTTAAATTTAAAATTTCAATATACTCATTGGTAGTTTAAAAAATAATAGTTCACTTCAAAAAAAATTTGAATAAAACGAAACATTTTAAGGTGTTGTTAGGGTTTTGGTTTAAATCTAAGTAACAAAATTTTAACTAGTAAATATATATTAGTAAGTTGATATTTATATTGAGTAATAATGATAATTTTATAATTTTAATAAAATGATAAAATAGTTATAAAAAATAAAATAAAATTCATTAATAAAGCGACTTATGAATGAAAATTTGGTTTTTGAATTATAAAGGATGAAAATTTGTAATTTCATCAACCTTAGTGGGGAAATAGTCATTTGGCCTTTAAATTATGCTTTTTAATTTACGTCAAAAGACTATTTTCCACTCAAGGTTCAGTGAAAAGATAAATTATTTAATTTTCAAAAACTCAAATACTCATTCATATGTTAAAATTCACCAGTAGAGTTAAAGTTAAAATTGTCATTTAGATAAAAATATTTAAAAAACTAAAAAAAAATCACCTTTTCTCTCTCCTCTTAATTTAAAAATCCAACAATTTTCCCCCACCCAAGGTTTAGTCCATTCCCTAGCTCTTATTTGTTAAATTTTGAAAACTCAAATACCTATCGTCTGCTAGCTATTAAAGTTAACAAAATTCGTTAAATTTAAAGTAGATATGTTATTTAACTAATAATATTAAAAAAATAAAATTTTATTTCATTTTTCCTTTTTAGTTAAAAATACTAATAATTTCTCTCATCCAAAAGTTTAAAAAGTTACATTTTTCTTCTTCCTAAGGTTTACTTTTTCTTTCTCCCGTTTTTTAGCCACCTTTTCCATGTTTGGTCGACAACCCATGCCCAATCTCTCTCTTGGCCCTAATCAAACAAATTGTCTATCAAAAACAAAGAAGATGAATAGTTTTTCAGTTCTTTCGTTTTCGATGGTTGATTCACATATTTTGTATTTATCTTCATGTTTATCATTATTAGTTAAATGATATTTTTACTTTTAAATTTAATAAATTTTATTAACTCTAACGGTTGATAGGTGAGTATTTGAATTTTTAAAACTTAAGGTATAAAAGTTTGAAAATAATCTTTACCTTGGATGGGAATAAGTCCGTTGGCCTTCAATTAATTATTGCTTGCTCAGTAATAATTAAGTGATAACACATTATTATTTTAGCATATGATGTCGAATTATTAAGGTTCAACGAAAAGCCTCAAAACCCACTTATGCTTTGTGACATTACAGTTGGCTCTGTGCCCCAATTTGAATGCCAAAATATTCCTTAATCTCATTGTTTAAAACATAATTAAGCAGCTTTTATTATTAATTAATTTGTCTCCTTCTGCCTCAAATCAAAATCAAATTGTCTGGTCAAAATTCAAATCCCTCCCTTTTTACTTACCATGACCCATTTATTATTATTAATTTATTTATTTTTCCCTTTCTTCATCATTTCTTCTTTGTGTGAACCTTTTTGGCAGCTTGGCTACATTAATTTAAAGCTAAATGGACATCATGGTGAGCACGTACTGTGGACCCCTAATCACAGCCTTAAAAGTAAATTGATTGGATGGCGTGGCGAGTTTCTATTGGGGAATAGGTTACTTGTGGTGAGCTTGTGTACAGAGTATCACAGTTTGTTTAATGTTTTTTAAACTCTCTGCGATGTATGGGAAAATAGTAATGTTGGTAGTACATGGCACAGGTCTCTGCCAACGAGGCATTCGGTTCCTTCAATATTTCACTGGGAACTTGGGATGGCAACTCGGACCGGATAGCCGGGGAGGGATGTCAATCCCCGACTTCCTCCCCATCTCCGCCCGTCTCCGTTATGGAAATAAATAATAATGATTCTTTATCCATTTTTGTTTCAAAGAAAAATCTCGTGATTAAACTTTAAAAAGTTATAAAATATTTTTTCTCGTGATTAAACTTTAAAAAGTTATATTTTTCCTTTAAAGTTTATTTCTTTTCTCCTTCTCTTTTATGACATCATCACTGACACTGGATCTATTAATTTTATTAGTGTATAAATAGATATTTGTATTTTTAATAATTAATAGATATTAATTTAGGAATACAAAAAACCATGGCTAGGAATAAGTCTTTCGGCCTATAAAGAACCCATATTATATTATGAGCAATGCTATGTGTACCTATTTTTGATATACAATTTATGTACACAATGATGTGTGATTATATAATTAGATAATTTTAAAACATGTGTCATCATATGATAAAAAAACATCTAATCACATGATAACACCTCATCTGTATGCACAAATTATGTATCAAAAATAGGTACACATAATTTTATTATTATATTATTGGTCATATGTGACATACATGAGTTTCAAATTGTGGCAATGACCTTTTTCTTTGGAGACAAGCCTAACCCAACATAATTCGACAAGAAAATCTAGCACTTGGGCTATTGGAACCATCATAAGCCACATCATTTCAATTGATTTATGAAATTTTATAATTTTTATAAGGCCAAAGGACTTATTTCCACCCGAAGTTAACTCTTTTCCTAAGTTTTCACTTTTTTATCTTTCAAAAATCTATATATTCACCTATCAACTATTATGTTTGTTAGTTTTAAGGATAAAATTGTTATTTAACTAGTAATATTTTAAAAAAAAAAATTTTATCTTTTTTTTCCTTCTAATCTTTAAAAACTAGTAATTTTCTATTAAATCAAGTTTTAAAAAATAATATTTTTCTCCTAAAGTTTCCATTTTTTCTAATAGTGGCTAACTTCTCTAGTGATCTTCAGACGACATCTCTTCTTCTTTAACATGTCTGTTCTTTTGACGTTATTGACGAAGAGTCTTTTCGACATCGTCAATGAAAAAATCGTCAAAGAATAAAGATAGTTTGTCTTCATCTCTGACGAAGACTAACCATTTTTGTTTCTAAATAATAATAATTTGATTAATTTTAATAACTGATGAGTAAGTATACGAGTTTTTTAAAAAATAAAATGTGAGAACTTAACAAAAGATCTTTGGATGGAAAATATGTCCTTTGGCCCTTTTATGATGTGTATTAAATAATCTATATGTTGCAATTTAAATTTAAAGCTTAAGTAAGAAGAAATAATATATTTTAAATAAGTATTGAATAATTAAACCAATTAATCAAATTGTACCAAAAAAATTAGGATTATATTATAATTAAGATAAAATACAGAATTTTATTTTTTATTATTTAATCGTGGTTTTACAAGATTAAAAAAATCCTATATAATTTCATATTTCCATTAGCTAATATTTATTTATTATTTTTAAATTAACTTTTTTTTTGTTTTTGGGAAGCCAATGCCATCATTAGATAGAGTGTAAAGCACGCAACACAAAGGAGCGTGCGAAATTCATCATTCGATGAGAAAGCTACCTATCCCTTGCCCCGGGACTGCGGTCACGTGCACCTTTGGATCCTTCCGCGCGTGATTTCGCTTTCGAAAAAAGGCCATCGTTTTCACATTTAATTTCGAGAAGACCACTCACCAAAAAACGGTGGCCTTGCATTGTATTATTATTGAACGTATAAACTATTGTCATAAAGAAAACGTCACGGCACGGCCTAACCCAGCCCACACGGATGGTGATTGACTTTGATATTGCCAAGGAGGAGAGCCCCTCGTTTCATGACCTCGCCACGTTCCTCTTCGACCCTCAACGTGTTCGTCCTTTTCATTTGGCCAAAGGATTTATTCCCACCAGGTTTATTCTTTTTTTCAAGTTTTTTTTTGTTTAAACAATGATGGATCATTTAAATAAAAATAATTTATATAAACAAATCATTCATCTAAACAACAATGAGTAAATATTAGGAGATGATCGAAAAAAAAAGATGACATTAGAGAGAGAAAGATTTTGTCAGAAGAGCATAAGAGAAGATGGTTGTTTACTGAAAGAAACTCATTGAAAAATTAAAACTCTAGAAGAGAAAAATATAACTTTTTAAAATTTTAGTATAAGAGAAAATTGTTAGTTTTCAGGGTTTAGAGAAAAAAATAAGATAAAGTTTTATTTTGTTTAATATAACTAATTAAATAATAATTTTTCTCATAAAACTAATAAATTTAATTAATTTTAATAGTTTATATATAAATATTTAAATTTAAATAAAATAATGAGTGAAAACTTAGGGAAATAGTAAACTTTAGGAGAAAATAACTCCTTTAGCCCTTTCATTTTCATGATATATTATGTTGAATTATTTCATTAAAATTGTAAATTATATGTTTTTAACTTTATCAATAAACCTAAATCAAAGGACGGTTAGGATTATGTTTCAATCATGGGAGGAATGATGATGAGCCAATCCATCCATTCACCTGAATATGAACCAATAAGTATGGCAAGGAAAAGCCTTTGAAGGGTAACTTTATTAGTTAAAGTGTGGAATTTCTAGTTAGAATTCTCAGAGACTTTGAGTTTGAGATCTATTGACATTAATTGAAAATAAAACTTTTGAATTATCTGATTTAGTGATTATGAGATCAGTTAGTGAATTCTGAATTTTTACTTGTTTAATATGAATGGTTTGATTCTAAAAAAATAATTCAATTTGAATGAGATTCATATGAGAAGAAAAAGATTAAAAGAGTTTCAATAAAAGAGTGAAAAGAGCGTTTAAAGAACTTGATACTAAAGGAGAAATTGATGAGTATAGACTAGTATATGAATTGATTCAATGTATTATATTAATTGTTTTATTTTATCATATTAAATTGTATATGTGTATAAGTTATGGTCTTGGTGGGCATATATACAACAATTGAAATGTCATGTTGGAATGAACAAATGTAAATTGTCTAATGAGTTGGAAAGACATGATAGAATGGACACATGGGTTGGAAAGATACGGTTCAATGGGTTTGTCTTTCAAGATGAAGTTTTTCGTCTTCTCAACTTAAATGATTGCTCTAAGAGAGAGATGATGAGAGAGAGGTCGTCAAAAGAAAGGAAACATTGAGAGAGAGAGACCACCGATGATAGTGTCAAAAATTGAAAAATAAACCTTATGAGATAAATGTTATTAAAAAAAAATTAGCCTATGAGAACAATTATTAGTTTTTAAAATTAAAAAAAAAAAAGATAAAATTTTATAACTAACGAATTTGATTAATTTTAATAGTTCAAAAATAGATAAAAAGAGTTTTTAAAAATTAAAAAGATGAAAACTTGGAAAAAGAATAACTTTTGGGTGGAATAAGTCATTTGGCAAAAAAAAGTTAAAATTAATGTATATTTTAAGAAGGGCGAATAAAATTATTGAAATGATAATTGGAACCCATATCCTAGTAGAGAAGGCAAGCAACGCCAGAGAATGTAGGATGAAAATTCCCTTCATTTCTTTCTCCTATTGCTTTTCTTTGACTTTAGAGTGCTCTTATCAAAATCAAGAATATTGACCAGTAACCAAATAAAGTACCATGTCATGTGTGACTGAGCTCTACTACAAACCAATCCTCTTTCCCTCTTCAAGCCCAACTCCTCTTTGGCATTACTTGTAACTGGTTTGGTCCACATGTCATGTGAAGACTTAAAGAACCTTGGATTTTCTATTAGTACTAGAGAGGCCAAAAGACATATTCCCACCCAAAGATTGTTGCAAGCCTAAATTAGTACCTATCAAATATTAAAAATCTAAATGTTTAATTATAAACAGATAAAATTAATAGAAAAAATTAGTTTTAAAGATAAAATTATTATTTAATTATTTTTGCCATAGACACGAAGACTCCAAAGAAGAAGGAAAGGGAAAGAAGGTTATTGGAAGGAGAAAGGGTAAGAGAAAATTCACTGAAAAATGAAAACCTAGCAAAGAAAAATAAGTTTTTTAAAGTTTAATCCTAAAAGAAAATTGTTAGTTTTTTAAACCTAGCAAAAAAAATCGATAATGTTTTGTTATTTTTAATATATTACTGATTAAATTATTATTTTACTCATGAAACTAACATTTTCTATTAATTGTAACCATCAACGGGTGGAAGTTTGACTTTGTAAAACTTAGCAGACACCAGTTTGGGTTCGTAATAAACCTTGGGTGGGAATAAGTCTTTTGGCCTACTAAAGATGAAAATTTAGTCCTAAAGATTGAATCTTCAACCCCATTTTTTTAACAAAGAGGGAATGACTAAAATTTTTACAATCGAAAATAAGTCAAAGACAGAAATAAATATATCTTTGACTTGCCTTATTGCTAGTTCGTCCCCTACCATATATATTTTCTAAACTTTTATATATTAAATTACCCTTAAAAAATTTAAATTATTAAATAAATATTTTAACATATGATAAATATTTTATTATTTTTCTAATAGAGATGAAAAGAGGAAGGGGAGGAAAAATTTATTCTTAAGAAGAGGATAAAATTTTTTCATCATTTCTATATTAGGAACGAGATAACAATGGAAAAAGGTTTGCCCTACAAAAATGGAAACTAAATTTATAGAAACAAAATCCGAGATTAAAGTATTCGATCTAATGCGCCCCTTTACTAAGTCTATTTAAGACTCAATTTGTGAGAATACATGTAATTATAAAATGTGTTAATACGTTTCTTCCTTATAAAAAGGCATCTTGGTCTTGTTAATTTTGTCATTTATCATAAATCTTAACAATAAAAATCCATAAACCTTTCTTTAAATCCCTAAACTAACTCATTCATCCCTTCCCAATACAATTTTTCAACTCAAAACAAAGAAATTAAGCATCAATAACAACTTGGAAATATACCTTTTAACTGAAAAGGCAAAGAAACTAAATAGATTTATAAGGGAAAAAAAAAGTTTCATAGAGAGTAAGATACCCTTTTTATTTGGATTAGTGATTGTGAAATTAATTATTGAATTCGAAATTTAATCTATTCAGTGTAATCAGGATCATGATAGTTGAATCATGTATCGAAAACTTAATTTTATATATTGAATATTGAATATCGTATCATATTATATGATATAATTTTTTAGAAATAAATAATAAAATAAAAAATATAATTAATACATTATTATTTTGAAAAATATCACAAACATTTTTGAAAATTAAAAATTTTTTACATACATCTTTATTACATTATTATTTTCTCTAAAAAATATATTAATCTGTATCGATAATATATATTATATTATATCATATTATATATTTATTATATTATATTAATTATAATATATTTTATAATATATATTATTTTTAATTTACATTATATTATATTATAAAATACTTATTATATATAATAAGATATTAATAACCATTATCAAGAGAATTTAAAAAAGAAGGTTGGGTTTGAAAAGGGTAGTAAAAATAAAAACCCCAAAAATTGAGACGCCGACAAGTCTCCACGTATAAAATGGATATGACTCCCATGAAACAAGAAGCACACTGTCCTCAGTCACTTACAATTTGCGTAAGACAAACTCCATTTCTGTCCTCTCCCTCTCTTTCTTCATCGATCCCTTCTCTGTACTTCGACAACGCAAACTCTCCCTACTCTGTCTCTCTATTCATGGCCAAACCCTCTCTTTGATAAAATCAAAATATCCTAGAAATAATGGACTCCCAGCACCGCAACAACATCTCTAGTACAACAACTGCAGCACCTACAGCTACAACAAGTGAGCTCCTCATTTGTTTTAATTCACACCTTTCCTCTTCTTCCTCCATGAAAATCACTTCTAAATCAATCTTGAGTCCTGGTCGCGCTAGAGATTCTTCACAAATCTCCCTGTCTACATCTCTCAGTCGGAGATTGAGAAACAGTGCGAGTATCAAAGGCGGTCAAGCTTCACCCATGTTCCCCGCTTCCAATGGCAAGAAGCGTGGCTGTTCTTTTGAGAACGCTGAACCTTCGTCTCCGAAAGTCACTTGCATCGGTCAGGTGAGAGTCAAAACCAAGAAACAAGGCAAGAAAATAAGAGCTAGATCCAAGAGTTTGAGAGAAGTCAGTTTTAGAAAACCAGACCAAACGGCTTCCATTAATATTGATGGAGGTCATTTTCAAGATCTTGGTTGTGATCATGGAGAAATGAGCCACTCCCACGCTTTTCACCAGCAAGAATGCTTGCCTCATAGGAACCAAAAATGGGTTCATTTGCCTACGACGATATGCGAGGCGTTGAGGACATTTGGGGCTGAATTTAACTGCTTTTTACCGTGCAGATCTTCATGCTTGGCGAGAGAGAAGGTTGAGAGACAGAGAAGTGATAATGTAGTTGGGAGTACTAGCTCTTGTGGGGCGGTATTTGCTCGGTGGCTTGTGGCGGAGAAGATAGAGTTGGTGGTTGGAGAGGAAGAAGAAGATCATCATCATCATCATCATAGGCATCAGGAAGATGATGAAGAAGACGAAGAGCATGATACGCCGCGGAGAAGTCGAAGAAGGCATGTGTTTGAAGATATTGTGATAGAAGACGAGAAGTTTGAGGATAAAAATGAGATCTTGGAGACTGTACCGCCAAAGAATGCTTTGTTGTTGATGAGGTGTAGATCAGATCCTATTAAAGTGGCGGCTCTTGCTAATCGGTTTTGGGAGTGCCCACCTCAAGATGAAGCTGAAGATGAAGAAAATGAAGGCGTCAAAGAGAGTCGCCAAGATGATGATAAAAATTCTAGAATAAAAGTGGAGGAAGAAGCAACGTTGCAAAGAAAGGAAGTTATTGAAGAGGATCAAATGATACAAAATCAAATCCCGGATGCAAAAATAGTGAAAGAAGCTGACTTGGTTTTGGATACAGAAGAAAAGGAACAACAGAGCCGAGAAATTTGTCAAGTTGAAGGAGATTTACAGTGGCAAGAACAAGAAGAAGAGAAACAAGTATCCAACCAGCCAGTAATATCCGAAGAAGATGAGCAAAGTGTTGAAATTTCAGATCCAGAGAATGAAGAAAAAGAAAATGATTGTGTTCTTGAAGAATATGAAGCCGAACCAGCTCTAGAAGATGAAGTAAAAGAGGAAGTTTTTGATGCCATTGAAGAATCAAGATCCCGTCTTTCTTGTTCCTCTGTGGCGTCACAGCACACACAACAAGAACAAGAAGTAGGTGAAGAGTTGGAAGAGAAAGAGCCATTAGAGAAGATCCTGCCAGAAGAAACAGTGGAACCCGAAGACCCGAAAATGACCCAAAGACCAGAAGCGGGTCAAGAGTCAAAGGAGAAAGAAGGTCAAAAGCCGCAACAGAATTTGTTGCCAGATTGTTTGCTGTTGATGATGTGTGAACCGAAGCTATCCATGGAGGTATCCAAGGAGACTTGGGTCTGCGGTACGGACTTCATCAGATGGGAAAGAAAACCGCCGATTCAGAAAGTCAACAAAACCGACGGCTGTGATGAGACCAAGAGAAGAATCAGCATCGACTCTAAACCTCCACAGCTGCATCACAACAACCAACCGTTAATGCAGCCGCCCAGGTCTTCCTGCTCTTTCCCGGCGGCTCCTCCCTTGCCCCCGATCCACGGTGCGGCGTCAATAAATTCTCAGATAGAGAAGAAGCTGGGGGAAGCCAAGCAGCCTTACGAGCCGTTTGTTCTTACACGCTGCAAGTCGGAGCCGTTGAGGTCGTCGGCTAAGTTTGCTCCTGAGAATTGCTTTTGGAAGAATAGAGAGCTCGAGCCGCATGCGCCAGGCGCAGTCGGAGTCGGTGCGGGTGGAATCGGGTTTTAAGCCGGGTTAATAAATGAAAAAGTGTCAAAAATTACGGGTAAGTTTGTATCGTAATGGGTAATTGTTAGGGCTTGGTTGTTTGTAAATCTTTTGATCTCTTCTTTTACTCTTTAATTTTAGATTTTATTTCAAGTTTTGTGAGAAATTATTAGAAATTTGATAATATAATTTGGGAAGAATAGAAAGGTTAGGGTTGATACATCGAATTATTAAAGGGGTTCTAATTTGGAGTTGAATAATGTTACGCGTACATATTTTTTTATATAATTTAAGTATACAAATAATGTATTATTATATGATTGAATGTTATTTCATCTTTAATTCAAAATCATTTAATTATATGATAACATGTTATCTTAACTTTAATTTACTTAAATTCACACTTGTGGGTAGCAAATGTTATCAAAGATATTTTTATAATTATTGAGCCTGAAATTAAAATAAATCAAATGTGAAATATAAATTTTATAAAGTTTTGAGGGAAATTGTTATTAACTTCAATGCATATTATACATATTATAAAGTCAACAAAGGGCATTTTATTTGTTTTAAAATATATAAATATATATATATTTAATATATATTTTTATGTAATTGAATAATTTTAAATTAAAGATAAATCAATGTTCAATAACGTGATGACACACATAAATATATATTTGATATATATTCTTATGTAATTGAGTGATTTTAAATTAAAGATAAATCAATGTTCAATAACGTGATGATACACATAAATATGTATTTATATATATACTTAAAGTAAATATATATAGTATTATTCTCTGTTTTTGCAACAACTATAACATGCCAAAGGAAATTATTTTTTTTTTAATTTGCCTAGATGAAAAGAAAAATTGTCAAAAGAAAAACTTTGGGTAGAAAATAATTGTTGTCTTAGGAGAAAGTGATCTTTTCAATTATGGCTACCATTTGCCCTACTGGGTTTGGTCATTTTCATCAATCAATAATCAATTGAAAGCCGAAGCGGCTGCTTAAATACAACATTTATTGATGAAAGGTAGTTCTTGACTGTGAAGCCCACCAATGAGTAGAGAATTGTAAAATTATTTTCAATCTGAAAATTCGAATATGCCCTTTTGCAGAACAATGCTTAATGCTCACAAAATTTCAAGGCCAATATGTACTTTTGCAGTTGCAGAGATTTTTAATTTACACATAAACTCAGAGCTTTTTAAAGGCCGTGACTTTCTGTTTGTGTTCATCCATTTGCTCAAGCTGCTGTATCTTTAATTACTTGTGCGGAGAGGGAGAATGACGAAGGAAAAAGGTTAAAACAAAAAGAAGCAAAAAGCAACAACTGTGCTTTGTCCTTTTTTACATGTGCCTGGGGTTTGAGGATGACAGCTTAGCCCTAAGACTTCGGTTGATTTATTGAACAATCTTGATTCATGAGTCCAAAGAGTGAGATTTCAAGAATAATTCTTGACTTATCTGATGTAGTCGTTATAAGATTAATCATTGAATTTGAAATTTTATTTATTTGGTATGGTCGATTTACTCCCTAATGGACAATCTGGCTTCATCATGGAATAATCTTGGTTCTTGGAGGTAGAGGCTTAAAACTATAGAATGATTTCATCCATTCTTTCATATCATCTTTTAGCATATGAAAATTAAGATCTTTTTTTTCTTTTTCTGTTTCTGCAAAATGAAAAGTAGAGAGTAAATCTGCTGTTTAAAAGATGCAACAAAGGGACTTTGAAGTGTTTTCTTGAAGCAATCTTTTGAAATGAAAACAACTAAAACATTTCATGTATGAATGCAATAAAAAAAACACATCTAACATGAAAATTGAAAATGAAACAAAACAAATTCTTTCCAAGGATTTGAAGGTTCATATCAAAAACCAAAACCACAGTACTTTCATTTTTCCAAAGCCTTTAACATATGGTACTGAGCTATATTGAAGAACAGGTGTTTGAATAAAGAAAAGGTAAGTTTTTGGTTAGAATGGAAGGTAGCTTTTGGCATAGGGTACTTTCATTGAACACCACACAAGTGGGGAAGAGAATTTAAGATGGCTCTCTAGTTTTATGTCAGATTGTTTTGGGGCTAGGCTCTAGTTTGAAGACTCAAAATGTCCAAACAGATTTTTCCAATGGGAATTCCTTTAAAGTTGGTATGTTTTTAATGAAAGCTACAATGAGGGAACCAAATGTTTCCATATATGTACTAGAATGTGAAAGTTCATCACAACTACAATTTTGACTGGACATTATAAAATCTGTCTTGAAGAAGAATTAAAAATCATGTGACTGATGAAAATGGAGCCTTATTATTAACATGTAATTGCAGAAACTGAACTGTTCACTACGATATTGTAATGTTTTAATGACCAAATCAGGCCTTACCCCAATCAAGGTCCTGCTCTAGTTTAGTGTCAGTCCAACCAGTCCAATCAACGGTTAAACCAGTGAAATCATATCAAAAAGTGAAAAACCCAAATCTTCATCTTTTCAATCTGATCCCCAATTCTTCACAACCAAACTCTCATCTCCACACTCAACAAAACCTAACCCTCACTCCTTCATTAACAACACCCATGATTATGGTTTCCTCTTCAACAAGTTTCTTCTAGTCATAGCGGCAAAGTCCTCCAATTCAATGATGCATCTTTGCTATCACCGCTTCCTCTCAAATTTCATTATCTTGAGTTTTACTCTTTCTTCTCTGATGATTGCAATAGTGTGAAGTTGATTTTTGGAAGAAAAGAAGAGGTAAAAGGTAAATGTTGAATAAGTCAAAAGGAGAAGGAGTTAGAATTCATGTGTGTTATCAAATGGTTGTGGAACAAAGGAGAGAACCATTGAGTAATTTGAACTCTAGGAACACGGGAGTGTAGTGGCTATTATTTAATGTCGAGATTCCAACGAGGAATCAAAAATTTGTCACAATGGATTCAAATTTTTGATAGTAGTCAAAGTTAAAAATGTGTTATGTCGATCGATTCAATCGCTTTGACTTGTGTTTGAATAGGGAACTGACACAACTCGGCCGGTTCAAGCATAGATCAAAACTATTCAAACACTAAAGACAATTTTTTGCTAATATAGAATTGCCAAAGGCCTCAGATCTTTATCGAACAAGTTCAATTGGCCCGTCTCATCTGAGTTTACCATGCTACATTGTACACAAAGAATACAAAAATACCGAAGATCTTGATATATTTGTAAGTTGAAGTTGAAATGTAAGGAATATTAGCTCAAGTGAAACCATATGTTGGCTTCTTATAATGCAATTTGGAACATTTTATAGGAAATGCTTTAGATGACTACCTATAGTGAATCAGTGCCGTCCATGACTATTTTATTGAGCTACACGACATTTTCTAAAAGCAATTGGAACTCCAGATCATAACTTTGATTTTTTATCGCTGCCCCATACGCCACAGCAAATATATAAACATATATATATATAGGCAAATGGGTTGAATGCATGGTCTTAGTTAACAGTTGTTGGGAATGAGAAATTGATGCATACCAACCTGAAATTTGCCTTCTATGTCATCATCAACTACTCCCACAAAAGATAATGTTATCTCTTTTACTTTTGCCAAGTCCACTTTGAAGTTCATTCTTTGTTCAGACTTTTATTATTATTGACATCTTGATCAAAGATTAGACTGACCTACAATCTTGTGTGGTGAGAAATAGAAATAGAATGGTTTGGAGGAAGGAATACCTGGATGTAGCCTTAGTCCCAAGTGGATTACTGATCATGGTTTGTTATCATCTCTACCTTCTCTACAGATGCCTGAAATTTCCTGAGAAGACAGTTATTGGTTATGAGAATCACTGCAGAAAAGCTTGGGTTGAAAAAATGGTACAGGTAGATATTCCCCCTTTTCATATAACTTTACTAAAATCATATAAAATTTGGCTTAACCATTCTATACAATCAAATCTGTTTTTCGCAGATTGAGGCTACGGATAGAGGTTTTGCACTAGGAGTCATCAATGGTACAATTTCAGCATCAACTTTCCTGGCCTCGACATCTCTCGCTCTGAGCTCTCTGATTGGAGCATGGAACGGCAGCTCTTCAAATAACATCTTCACAAATATTCTTATCTATGGCGACACAAGCTCATCCATTGTTACTATCAAATATATCAGCCTTAATATTTGCTTCTTGTTGGCTTTCGTTTGTTTTCTTCAATGTGTAAGATGCTTTGTCCATGCAAATTTCCTTATCAGCATGCCAAACACAGATATTCCTGTGACGTATGCACAGAAGGCAGTGATAAGAGGAAGCATTTTCTGGTCAATTGGATTGCGAGCAATCTACTTTGCCACTACTTCGCTAATGTGGATTTTTGGTCCAATACCAATGTTGGCAGCTTCTGTAATTATGGTGATTGTTCTGCACATTCTTGACTCAAATTCTAATCCATTGCACCCGTTTGAACCTGCCAAGAATCCTAACCCATTCAAGAGGATTGGTGAGGAAGTTACTACAGTTGCAAGGGTTCTTGAACTCCATGAGATGGTGCCAGGTAATGGAAGCAACACTCCGGATATGATCAGCAATAATAATCACCTTCAAGAATGACCAAAGATACAAAGAGTTGGAATTTTAACATCTTGAGAGTTCCAAAAGCAAGAAAACTAGACGAGAAAAAAAAGCATGTAGAAAATAGCTAATTCCCAGAAATGGGTTAAAATTCAGATGCACTCACCAGTTTTCTGCTCAGATTCTCTGCAAATTCCCTGGTCCTTCATATACAATTTTGCAGCCAACAGGTTATCAGTTGACAATGTGTCTAAATGAACCGTGCTAGGAATGTATGAACTAAACTCCTTGAGCACCCAGTCAATTACATGATATCTGGAAGATGTATCTCAATTTTTTTTAAATATTTTCCCAGGTTAAGCAGTTTTAGCCAAGCCAATATTATTCAAAGTTGTCTCCAGGTCATATCATGCTATAAACCAACCCATTTTCTACAATTATATGCTAACAACTGCATAAAGGATGAAGTGCAATGAGATCGACAGAAAAGTTCATATATGAAATGCAATACAACGAAAAATAATAATTTCATTCATTTTTTCTTCTGTACAAATGAGCACATAAAAATCTTTCCTCCACACTGCTTTTGGTTTTACCATCCTTTATTGTGTATTACCTGAACTTTGATTCTCCTTGCTGCTATTTAATTCTGTGGGACTCTCAGCTGTCGAATTCAGAGAGCCTGATATATGTTCACCTTTATTCTCAGTATCTTTGCCACCAGAATCTTCTGTGAAGGAATTAATGGTAAGCTGGAGGCTACAAAGGAGTACACCAATAGAGTTGATGCTGAAAACAAATGTCAAAAGGTAGCACAATCCATTTATGATTGTCCTAAAATTATGATACAAGATTAGTAATTGTATGAAGAAAAGGATTCATGACTTCATTAGATGCGATTATAGTTAGGTGTTTAGAAGGATACTAGTAATAAAAGCTACCTTATGGTTATTGTTATCTGCCACACCTGAAAAGAAAAAATACAAATTTAGTGAAATCGATGATGCTATCTGAAAGACTTCTGATGATGCATCAAGCTCAAAGTTTTGATAAAACAGGAAGGCAACAAAACAAGCTGAAAACAAACACCACTAATGGTTGAAGAAATTATTCCAAAGAAGTATGAAAGAGAATTTTGAAGGACAAACCGAGATATTATCTGAAATTGTCTGGTGATTGAGAGCTGCCTCAATAATTGTGGTGTACTCATAAAGAATGAGGGAAATAACACCAGCTGTTAATCCACCCAACAATGCCTGGGCAGGTGAAGGTGGGGACTTAGCTTCAACTGAAGCTGATCCCAATACTTTCAAGTTATCTAATGCCTCCTCCTTCAATGATTTCTTTGCCCCAGAAGACCTCAATTTCTAGACCAGAAAATCCCTTCTGTCAAAATCCAAATCAAGTAATACTAACACATAATGAGTAGTGAAAAAGAGCAATTGAAACTTTTCACTCAAACTATGAATTAAGTTATGATCGAACATGATGATTGATGCATGTAGCATTCAACAAAGAAGTAAAATCAATAAACATAAAACACCAGAAAATGATTCACTAAGCTGTAGCAAAACAACAGATAAAAATGTAAAATTAGGCAAGAATATTTAAATATGGAGAAAAGAACAAATGTTATGAATTCATCAATCCGACAATCTCCGCACCCGATTAAACAAAACAAAGTTTCTCATATAAAGCATATAATACACAAAATATCCTAAACTAATAAACAGAAATCAATTCATCAACTATCATTACAGAGCATATTTATAATTCAGAGTAACACTAAATAAATTCATCACATTGTAATCAAATTATGACAACAACTGAATGCTAAAAAGAAATTAAGGCAGAAATAACTGAAGTTTACAAAGTTAATGAGCAAAACCAGTTCTTTAGCACGCTTAGCTCGGCGTCTAAGAGAGCGACAGAGGAGGACATGATCCGATTCTGGGTCTGGGTTTGGGCAGCACTAAGAAGAAAAATGATGGGTTTGAAGAGACAGTCTGGCTTTTGAGGAAGGCGACTGGGCAAGAAAGGAAAGGACGAAGTAACGAAATAATACTCTGTTTATTATCTTGTTTTGTTTTTGTTGCCATGACTACAATGAACGTTTGATTCAATAAGAATGAAAGCTATTTTTTAGTTTTTATATTATTTTATTTAATTTATAAATAATAAAATATTTATTAATTATGATATGATAAATAATATAAGAAATAATCTAATTATTATTTTTATTTTAGATATTAAAAATTATTAAAGTAATTTTTATTTATTAATTTTTTTAAGACAAAAATAATAACATTTTCAATTATTATAACAAATCATATAAAAATATTTTAAAATAATTATATCTAAAGATATTTAAATAAAATAATATATAAATATTTTTTTATTATATTTAACTAAATACAATAATTATTTATATCTACATAATTTTATCAAATATAATAATAATTTATATAAAATAATCATTAAAATAATTTATTTTTAAAATAATCTTTTAACTTTAATAATAAATTATTTTTTAAATCAAACACCTCTTTAAGACTTTATCTTTATTCTTTTTATGTGATGAACGAAGGATTTAAGAGATAAAAAACACTTGAATAGGAATAAATTGCACAGGGTAATTTGAAATTAATGATATTTTGGATCATCCCCCTTAGATTTAGCCACGGGCCGATTTGGCCTATAAATCGGACCGAAACCAGCCTGGATAAAATTGGAACCGGAACCGGCAAACCCAAAACCAGACTGAACCAGAATCGAAACTGAATTTTAACGATTCGGTTCTGGTTTACATAAATTTGAACCGTGAAACCATCGGTTCACATCCGATTTATGAACCAACATGTAAACTGGTGGTTTATTATGTTGAACCGAAAAATTTTGAATTTTTTTTGAATTTTTTGAATTTTTTTAAATTTATTTAAACAGCCAACGGTTCCCTACTCAGGGAATCGTTGGCTTGCTGAAGCCTGAAGGAGAAATTGTAGGGGACCGTTGGTCCCCTGCAATTTTTAAAATAGCAATTCACCCCCCTATTTTTTAATTTTTTTCAAAAAAAAATTTTCCTATATATACCCATTCAAATTTCATTCTCTCAAATTTCAATCTCCTCACTCTCTCACTCAATCTTTCAAACTCTCATTCTCATTCTTTCAACTCTTAATACTCTCTCAATATTTCAATTCAATCAAATTCTCTTAAATTTAATTAAATTCTTTTTTAATTTTTTATTAATTTCAATTTCTATTTTTATTATACAATTCATAATTAATTATAGAATTTATTTTATTTATTATTTATTTATTATCTTTTATAATTAATCATATAATTTATTTATATAATTAATTTTATTTATTATAAAAAAATGACAAGTAGTAGAAATTCTTTCGATAATAGAAGATTTGATCAATATTCACATATATCAAATGTGAATGAAAATTAATTTATAGATGATTTTTCAACACAAGAAAGTGAAAGTCAATATGAAGAGGTGAATCAACAACAACAACAGATAGAGATGGAACAACACTCTCAAAAAATTCCTACATCCGATATTTTCAAGATTCATTTCAAGAAAATACAAAAAGAAGATGGTAATTTCAATGTTGCTTGCAATTATTGTAGGCAAATTTATAAATTCAAATAAGGAGGTAGATACGAGACATTCAAAAGGCACTTGGAGTCAAAGCATCAGAAAAAAATGGGGTAAAGCCGAGGCCAAACACAAATAACTAGGTATGGTTTTACACACAAATCTTTATTTATGTATAGTGATCATAAAAGTAAAGAAGAATTTACAAAAATGGTAGCAATAGATCATTTAGCATTTAGTTTTGGTGAAAATTTAGGTTTTAATAATTATTGTAAAACTGCATTAAATCCTGCATATAAAACTATTCCAAGAAATACATTAAAAAGAACATTATTTAGTTTATACAAAAAACAAAAAAAGAATTAATTCAATTTTTTACAAATTTTAGTGGGCGTGTATCTATATGTAGTGATATTTGAAGTGACCATTGACAAGTTCACTCTTATATGGATATAACTTGTCATTGGATAGATGACAATTTTCTATTACAAAAAAGAATTTTATCATTTAGGGTGTTTGATGAACGACATACGACCGATAATATTTATAAAATAATTAAAGGAATATTAAAAGAAGATAAATTACTTTATAAAATTTTTTCAATTTCATTTGATAATACATGTTTAAATACTGCCCCAATAAATGATTTAATTAATTTTTGCAAACCTAATTTAGGTCATAGATTTTTTCATATTAGATGTGCATGTCATGTATTAAATTTATGTGTACAAGATGGTTTACACTGTCGTAATAATTTTCTTAGTCCAATAAAAACAACAATTTCATTTTTATGGACACATCCCCAAACTATGAAAGAATGGGGTAAATTTTGTAAACAACATAATAACAGACCAAAAAGATTTTTTAAAGACATACCGACTCGTTGGAATTCAACATATGAATTACTCAACGAGTCTTTTGATTATAGGGATTTATTATGCTCATTTATTTCGTAATATATGCCACAAGTTACATTATATCCCCAACATTGGGATATTTGTAAAAAAAATTTAAATGTATTAAGAAATTTTAATAATACAACATATACTTTAAGTGAGGTTTATTATCTCACTTCTCATTTATTTTTAAATGAAGCTGTTAATATTATCGGAGTTTTACAAGAAGCCAAACAAGATATTATTCTACAAGAAGCTATTTTTTTAATGAAAACAAAATGGTTAAGTTACTATAAAACAATTCCAAAACTTTTTCTTGTTGCATGTTTTTTTGATCATAGATTTAAATTAGATGGTGGCACAGATTATTTGACATTATATTATGAATATTTGCAATTAGATGAAGTTAATATTCCATTAACTATAACTAATATTATGAATTTAATTAAAGAAATTTATGCTGAATATTCATTAATTTATGGTGGTTCTTCTTCCTCTCTACCACTTATTGCCCCATTATCAACCCAAAATACGAGTTATGGTAATCGTATTATGATGCAAAGGGGCAAAAAACCAAGAGAAACATTAGGCTCCACCTCGGAGCTTGATATTTATTTAACTATTATTTTTTAGTTTGATGACAGTAATATAGGTAAAGACTTTCCAGTTTTAAAATGGTGGAGTCGACATGCATCAACTTTTCCTACATTAGCAGCTATTGCTAAACAAGTTCTGGCAGCACCAGTATCAACTGTAGCAGTAGAACAAGCTTTTAGTCAAGGAGGTAATATATTGGATGAGAGACGATCAAGTTTGGCTCCCGAATCTATTGAAACCCAAGTATGCGTAAACGATTGGACAAGAGCTGAATTACGCCAACAAGAAATAAAAGTGGACTTCAATGAAGAATCGTTTCATTTAACTACGAATAGTTCGATGACGGAAAATAATACTCAAGATAGTGAAGGTGAATGATAAGGTAAGGGAGTACTGTCAACTATTAGATATGCAAAGGTAAAAGAACTACGTAGACTTTGATTCTTCTAAACCCCAAGAAGATACGTAGAAAGCTTAATTGAAAAATTAAGTCCAAGCCTTTCTTTTAATTTTCAATTATTGTAATTAATAATTTAAAAATTAAATCAAGATCATGTATTAAAATTGACGGTTCAATGTCAGTTTCGAATTGAAACCGTTGGTTCTGAACTGGGGCCATGAACCGAAAACGTCGATTCTGAACCGTGGATGAACCATCCTATTACGGTTTCGGTTTAGGGTCCTTATTTTTTCAAACCGTGAACCGTCGGTTCATGAACCGTGGCCAGGTCTAATCCCCCTCCTTGGGAAAGAATAACAATGGTAGTGTATTTTTCAAAATGTGATTGCTTAAGTTTTGCTTTGTCAAGTTGCGAAATAGGCCTCTTTGTTTGCCTCGTGTATATATGCGCATTGTTGAACACCACATGCCACATTTTCGAAAGGTCAAAGGACTATTTCCCACCCAAAGTATGCTATTATCTTAAAGTTTCCTCCATTAACTTTGAAAATCTCATTTACCTACTCATGAATGGTTAAAATTAACGAAGTCGTAACCCTTTAAAATTTTATTTCTTTCTCTCCCCCTCAACCCTTAAAACTAACCATTTTTCCTTAAGCCAAGTTTTATTCCCTAGGGTTTAGCTTTCAATCTCCGATGCCAAATCCCAGAAGAAGACGTCTAGGAAGACGAGGCCATCGTTTTCGTCTGGGAAGATGAAGAGCTTCATCTCCCGACAAAGCTTTTCAACTTTCCAGACCAGATTTTGATCTACCAGCATTTCAGAGGAGAAAAGAGAAACCGTTAGAGCATGATGATGCCTCTGGAAAGCTTCGTCATTTGCGATGGCATCGAATTTGGCACCGGGGATTGAAAGCTAAACCTTAAGGGGGGGGGGGGGGAGAATATTATTTTTTAAAACTTGGCCTAGGGGGAAATGGTTAGTTTTTAGGGGTTGGAGGGAAAACCTAGATTAAATTTTAATTTATTTTTAATATTATAGATAAAATGAAGATTTTGCTTTTTTAAACCGTTAATTTTAATAGCTCATGGGTGGGTAAATGAGATTTTCATAATTAACGGGTGAAAAGTTGAGATTACAACATACTTTGGGTGGGAAATAGTCCTTTGGCCTTTTAGAAAATATTTTACACGTTATGGTTAGAATATTACGAGTATGAGTTATCACCGGATATTGTAAATACATAAGAATTATCTTGTCCCTAAAGCCAGTCTAGACTCATTAGTACATAGGGATGCTACACCCTTAAGACATAGATGGGGTTTCAAAATGCCTAACATACTTGCGGTGAGGAGTGTTTCTGTTAGTGTATGTCCTAGAAATTATTTGCGTTGTTAGTTGTAGGTACTTTATTTGAATAATTTATTAATAAAAAATAATTATTTTTTTTATATACATAAACTGTTTTCTTTATTTTGCAATAATATGAAGTATATGTATGAATTGTCTGAATGACTCATTTAATATAAATTGAATTATTGAATTATTCCCTATAGATATGATATAACTAAGATAATTATATCACATAGTAGACATATTAAATATCTCCGTTGAATGTCATGGATGATATTAGTGCGGATGATCATGATGGTCATGTCATTAGGGTGTTAGTATGGATTAACAGTTAGAGAATCATTTTTCGAATATGACTAATAACGATAAATCACATGCTCATTAAATCATAGTCAATGACTTATCGTAAGATCGCAGTAGTGTACAAAGTAATCTTTTGACCTAAGACATTATGATCAGATCTGATACGAATATATATATGTAGAGAGAGAGAGAGAGAGAGAGAGATTAACCACATTTCGTAAGACAAACCATACTGGTCATGTGTTATTTGTATGTAGAGAAAAATGATGGTCAAGATGAAATCCATTAACTAGGAAAGTATTAGGTTCTAAATATTCGTTGATTCGATTCGGATCTGAGTTTTGAAGTGAACATTGATAAATATTAGAAATCAAATCTTTAGCCGAAGTATAATATAAGTCATATAAATGATGTTCATTATGACACATTCTAAATATTTAAATCGATAATTTGTAAAAAGTTAAAATTAGGATTTTGACAATCCATGAGTCTGAAATCGATCTAGATTGAATAACAGAATGAATATTATCTACATGGAACATACGATTGGAGATTTTAGGTTCGATGAAGTATTTATTTATCATGGTTTAAATGTTATGACACACTGTTAGATGTTTACCATAGTCATTGAGTTTTTAGATACACTTTTGAATTGTCTAAAAAGGGACTCACGACTATACTATGAAACCCACCCTAAAGGATCATACCGATAAATCAAGCTTACGAGAGGAAAAATTAATTATCCAAGGTTGGTTAGCACATTTCGAAGGATAATAAGAATAATATAAAATATTATATGTGTGTAAAGATAACATCTTACAAGTTAATGTGTTAGTGAGATGAAATTAATATGGTTAAAATATACATATATATGTGTGTGTGTATGTGTGTGTGTGACAAATCTTAACATTTTGGTACGTCAAAAATAAAATTTTAGAAAACTATAACTTTCAACCATTATAAAAGAATGAAGTTAATTTATTATAAAAAAGGAGTTATCCATTTTAAACTAAAATTTTCCTACTAAAATTGTAAAACTCTCTCCTCTCTCTTTATCTCATAACAATGGATAATCTTTTGACTTGGTGATGAACTTTCTTTGGAACTCTTGTAAGTGAGAGACTCATTTTATTATCTTATATCCATATAAGAGACAAAAGAATAGATAAAATTCATACCATTTCTTCCTTTTTGTAAATACATATTTTGAGTCTTTCTCTCTTGACACATTTATTTTACATCTATTTTTTTCACCCAATCTTTTAATATCATACCTCGAATATCAATCATTAATCTCCTAACATGGGTTACACTTTTTGCATAAAGGCGAATGATATCAACCTGGTGTCAATTAAGACTTGAACATCAAACTCCAATTATCTTGACCACTTAGGTGAAGCATTAAATATGAACGTAACGAACCATTTGCGCCAGACACTGTATGACGAGACTTTCAAGTAGTCTACATGTCAGCAATTTCATTGCATTCGATAGACTCTTTGATAAGGGGCTTGAATGGGGAACTTAGTGGAAATACATTCCAGAAATTCTGAATTATTTTGAACATCGCCTCTTGTACAAGCAAATCCATTTAGATAGATTAACAACAGTGGAAATTCTGCTTCTAAACGTTTAACCCCAAAAGAATAATATAAGCATTTCAGCCATTTGAAATAGAGATTGATAATATGATCCTTATATACAGAGGTAACAAGAACATTAAACAATTCTCCATCTATAAAGCAATAACCTCAAAAAGATACTTACATAGTGCAGGTTAGTGCCTTTCCAGAAAGGGTCAAAACTTCGAGAAAAAATCTCGGAAAACTAACAAAATCAATCCCCCGGCTGCCTCATCGTTACTATCGACTTCATAAGTGAACAAAGGCACAATTTCTCAAATGTGCAGTGAAAAGAAACATCAGGGTTAGAATCTGAAGGAACCAGGACACCTTCTCTGAATACAAATTTTGGATCAAACCTGTGTTGGGTATTTGCTTCAGTTATACTTTCACCTCCAGAGTGACAACTGCATTCCATTGCTGCAACTAAATTATTTCCTGAACTCTCACAATGACATCTATTCAGTGCTGGATATTCCGAAAAATTTTCAGGATTTCCTTGCCTCAGGTTGTCATAGAGAGCATTATCACTACTGTCGGTAACTTTTCTAACTAATGAAAGAAGATCCACAGATAATGATGCAACAACATCATGAACATCCTCTACAGTCCATTTGCTCCCATTCGATCCCAATGTATGAATAAGGATTTTCTGCATCAAATCATGTAGTGCGTGTAGGCATTCAAAGCAAACATGATATGAACACATGATCCCAGAGTGCACAGCGAGACTGGGTGTTTCACTGGAACATAAGTCGACGCTGATGGTATGTTCACTAGTACCAGGCTTACCATCATCAGATGTGGTTTTGATCTCTGTCTCAGACAAGCCACTAACGTGATCACTAGGTTTCTGGGAATAAGATAAATTGGTAACACCCAACTCACCAGAACAGTTGGGACCATTCTCTGAAAGGATAACGGGTTCTTTGAAAGCAAATCCATTGGAATGTCTCAAAGACTCAGAATCCATATCAATAACTGCATGATTCAAAGTTCCTTCTGACTCACATGGTCCAAGTTTACTTCCATTCTGTTCATTTAACATTTTATCAACTGATTGATCAACAACAGAATCATGAAGATTTGTATTCAAGGAAGTATCAGGAAGAACAATATGCTCTGCAGAACCCTGTTCCAAAATCCCAGTGCTGCCAGCAGGATCAGGATGTGTAGAATCATTATGTCCATTGTTCAAGCTAAGAGAATCAATGTGTTCAACCTCAAACCCCAGAGACCTAACTTCAGTGACTTCTGGTTCATGTGAGCTTTTATTAGAAACATTTAGCTTACATTCGTCACTTTGAATAGAATTATCCACACGGGCGTGACTTTTATCTGGACAACCCCCAATTTCAAGCCTAGGGTTTGCCACTTTTATCTGAGCATCCGATTCTAAACTGAAAAATTTTAAATGCTTATTGTTAGAGACATGAATTAGCAAACAAAAATGGAATCACAAACATATAATGATAATAGCAAATAATACCTCTGCAAGGAATATGCCCAGCTATTAACCACATCTTCCAGATAAGCCACTTGTGATAAAAGACGAACATATCGATACCTATCTTTCCCAGCTTGAACTTTTGCATTAATCTCTCCAACTATGAGTTCAAGAACCCTCCGCACATCTGAGCAAACTTCTGTAAGTGATGCATATACTCCTCTATATGCCATTAAACCAACAGCTATGAGGCCCCTTACCAAACCAGAATTATCTTTCCTATTGATATTGCTGGAGCCAGAAGCAACAGTGACTGTTTCCACTGAATCATTAGGACGAATAATACAGGAATTGAATGGCCATCCCTTCCAAGGTCCATTTATGTCTGCACAAGGACCGTCTTTTAACTTTGATGTGAACCAACAAAGCTCAGCAAAATGAGGATACCGCAGAATTTGATAGCCAAAAGTAGATATAGCTACCAGCAAGCTTGACCTTCCCTTCAAAATTTTATTGTTGGGTGGTGGCACTTTCACAGAAGAATTGTCAGGAAATTCTGTTCTATCCTTGTGTTCATTGGCTAAACCATGATCTGTACTGTGAAGTTCTGTATCTGTACAGACTTCTGTGAAACCATGAGTTTTGTGCTCTTTGCAATAATTTATATGGGTATGAGTTCTTTGATGAACCAACTGAACAACCAGTTGAATTATATCCCTTGATAACTCTGTTGCAGATAGATTGATAACAGTATCAGATTTGAAATTCTCACCAAGCTCTACAGAAAACCCGCGTACTGAGTGCTCCAAGGGAATTGGAAGATTATGATTTGATGAATGACTCCCAAAAAACTGCCTCACTCTTGGTGGGAGTGAAGTACATGGAATTTCTGAAGTAGCCTGTTGATACAAAAAGGAATTCTAATTTGAGCAACCAGAGTTAAGAACATAAGACACTGCAATAGGGAAAAGTTTGAAAAATAATCAACATGTTAATCATAAGATCATAGCTAAAAGGAGACTTAGTACTGCCAATATAGTGCAACTTATGTCTTGGTTATGAGATTATAGTCAAATAAGGTAGCATCATTGTCCAAACAGTTCACTTTTCTTTTTTCCCTTTTTGCTTTACTAAGAAATAGTCAAATCAAGCCACAGGTTAACACTTTCTAATCAGTCAGATAATAGACAGATGAACACTTCATGCACATGCTCCCAATACATTTTATTTCTCAATTTCTAAGCAGTATTGCAAAAGAGCTAAATAACCAAAATAATAGTGGTCATTTAACCTACCAAACAATCCTTTCTTTTCATGCAAACCCAGAAATATTTTCATAATTCAATATTTCCATTGTAAAGAGAGTTATCTTATATATTATTGTGAATAGAACTATATGAAACAGATAATTGGATTAAAAAAAACATATGAAAGTTGATGCATTATACCAAAAATTATGGTCATACAGATTACGTAGCGTCCAAATGATTGCTTTTTTAACATAATTTGATGCATCAAGAACTAAATTTTAGTCGTAATATTTACATTTGCACCAGCAATTGTCAAAAATATTGGTGGAAAGAACCCAATAGGCTTAATCATTCCCCAAATATACATGTATAATAACAAGGAAAATATCATAAAGGATAGACAAGGAATAAATTGCACTTGTACCAGAATCATCACAGTCGTAGTCACACTTAAAGATTCCACCTGCTCAACAAATGAGCTCCAGGCATGAGAGGGACCCTGAAAATCCATGCTCTCCGCTAAAGAAGATTCATTGCTCGAAGAAGGTGGACTGTTTGTCAAAGAAGAATCAATCCCATTTACTTGCTGAAGCGTCTCTATAGCCCACAAATCAATTCTGGGCATGAATACTAAGCATGACCCCACACTAGAACATTTCACTGCCACAAAAATACATAAAATGAGAATTTTAAACCAATCAAACACGAGCACTATATTTACAGCACATTATTTGATTAGTAGTGAAGCTTTAAGCTTAAACACGTGTAATTTACAAAGAACATACTGCTTATGCACACATCGGGATTAATTAAAATATCGTACTGAAGGGATTAACTACAATATCCATACTCTTTGCTCAAGCCAAGTTGAAATTTCAGAAAGTATACATTGAACAGCAATTAGGATCGAAAAGGCTAATAGCATTAGGTCATAAACATCAACAAATCAAGCAAGTCTGGAAAGGGCAGCAAAGCAAAAGGTAATCTCTAGCATTCATTCAAATGTAGACCAAAACATCACCTTTATAGATTTTTTCAATTATTTGTTATAAATTTTGAGAAACATTTGCTACTATTGGCAGTAGTTTTCAAACCTCCCATACATCATATGAACCATAGTAGCTTGATTCTAGAACCAAGGCCTTGAAGAATAAAGGTGATACCACATATATGTCTGTAATATGAGAACTCTAGCAAAGTATGAGAACCATGTACATGCAAACCTCAAGTATTGTGTGTAGCGTGTACTTGCTTTAATGATTGCAAACTGAATAAATGCATTTCTCCGATTATCCTTGTCAGTGCACCCTAACCTAGGTTTATCTGTGGCCTAAAAAAAAATCAGCCACCTCTGACGATTACATATCTTTTTTTTCATTTTTTTTATTACTTTAAAAGATTCATAACTACACACAACCGTAACTTAACGTAACCTAGTCCCCACCCTCAGGGACACCCAGAGAGTTAACAATATATTACCCAGTATTGAAAAATTCTAGAAAAGATTCTTGGTATGAGATCAAAAAAACCCTAGAAAGATTTGATGAGGTAATCACAAGACCAGGAAGAAAACTGTAATCGATCCTCAAAAAGTAAATAATCTTGAATACCATGTCTCTGAAACACTAAAGCATGATCATCAACAAAACAGCGATAGATAAAACAGAAGTTAAAGAAAGGGAACTATACTTAATAGCCGTGTTAAACCCTGCACCAAATCATCATGTCCTTCTTGACAAATTGTAGCCAAATCAACCTTCTGAATTTCCACATTTCCAACAAAACAATGAAGAAGACATGCAGCAAGGTGCCTCTGGCCAGATCTTGGACTTCCAGAGATCAAGATCCGAAATCCAGATTTCTTCTTTGACGCAAAAGATATATTTCTAAAAAAACTTGTGTGCTTACCGCAACCATGCATTATAGCAGGTTCGTAATTAGCATCGCCATTGCTTGTATCACCAGCACAAGCATCAAAACCAGCAAATGTAACCGCTCCAGTTACAACACCGGCCTGTGAGAGACTTCTCTCTACATCCTTTGCTACATCTGCTTCTTGAAGAAAATCATCAACAAACGACCACCAATGATCACTTGGAATATTTTTCTTATCCAAAGCTGAAACAATTGAACTTTTAACCATTGTTGCAGCTTTAGTAAGAGGAGAAGGCAGCCACAGCCGCTCATCTAGATAAAGTGAAACAAGCAAGGTGGATAATGGTTGCAACAGACAAGGAATTAGGTGGGTGGAAAGAGGAGAGGATACTAAATCATAAGCAGCAATTCCTGCTTCTCTACGTGAGCATGGTGGCGGGGAACATGACAAAGCTTCCAACCAATCCCTCTCCTCCACGGCAAAGGAAGGAAGAGGAACACGTTTAGCACCAGAACCTTTATCTGCGGCAGCAGACAATATTTCTTGGAGAGGGAAATTCCTTTTCAAAGCAACAATAGCTGCTTGAGTACAAAGAGCCTGCAAATCTGCACCAGCAAAGCCGGTAGTTCTACTGGCAATCCACTTAAGCAATGATCCAGCGATTGGTTTAGGCCACCTTTGTGTGTGAAGTGCAAGAATAGCAGCACGGTCCTTCATTGATGGCAGCGGAAAATAAATCTCCCTATCAAATCTACCAGGCCTCCTTAATGCTGGATCAATAGCTTCAGGACGATTTGTTGCACCTATCACTACCACTGAACCTCGAGATTTTAAACCATCCATTAAAGCAAGCAATGTGGACACAACCGAACTATGAGTCTGATCCTGCTGCCTTGTTCGCTGAGGTGCCAATCCATCTATTTCATCAAAGAATATTATAGAAGGCTGACATTTCTCAGCAACTTGAAACAAAAGTCTTAGCTGACGCTCAGCATCACCAACATATTTTCCTAAGCAATCTGCACCCTTCCGGGCAAAATATGCTATCCGTTTATCACCACGAGCACATGAGCCAATCAATGCCCGTACCACCAGGGTTTTACCTGTTCCAGGGTAACCATGCAAAAGAATGCCTCTAGGAGGAGTAAGCCCCAGATTATCAAAGAACTCAGGATATAAAAGAGGCAAAATGACAACTTCCTTCATACAACGAATGACATCTTGAAGCCCAGCAACAGATTCCCAACCCTCATATAGTTTTCCACCGTCAGAGTCTGGACCACCAATATAGACAGGTGCAATTCTTAACAAATCTCGATGGAGTCTCTTGCTCTCACGCTTTAAGAACTCTTCATCCTCGCCACAGTTCTCCAACCATTTTTCTTCCGCTTCAACATCTTTTCGCCAGGCATCATTTGACAACTTCCTTATTTCCAACTTCATTTTTCTAGCTTTCAATTTTTTTATCCTGGCTAAATATTTATTACCATGAGGTTGAAAGAGATGCCGATGATCTGTACAGGCTATGAGAAATTTCCGATGATCAAAGATGCAACCATTAGCTCGTGCACAGGGCTGTCCAATTATAAAATGTCAAAAGCAAGAAAATGAAGCTAAAAAGTCAAAAGAGCAAATCAAACACCAACCAAGTGGTAAGTTTTTGGACACCGATCAACACGACATCCAATAGTTGCACCAGGCCTCCCACAGCGGGTGCATTTTAGGGCTCTTCCCCTGCAGAGAGCAGCCCTTACATTTTTTAAGCATCCCAGACCAGCAAAATAGACCTGCAAATATGAATCAACATGCATGGAAACTTACTGAGTGAAAGTGATTGTTGACTTCTGGCAATAAATCTAAAAAGCCATCTTAGCAAAATCAAAATAAATGGAAAAAATTTTGGCATGTGAGTAAAATAAATTTTATTTGGCAATCAAGTGCTAAAGATTGTTGCTTACTTCCAACACATATGTTCCAACACACAGCAAGACTAGAGTGGTGTAATGTGGAGCCCTAATGATGTTATAAACACATAAAATTGGTACACATACACACAGGAGATAATCACAGAGATCACCTAGAGCAGAAACCTAGCAATTTTAAACCAGACAATGTATATTACTTCCATTAATTAAGAGCAGACAACTGTATAAATACAACTAGCTAAATTGTAAACAATGTTACAAGTTCACGAAATGTTCATCCAAAGAAAACAAAGTACATGGAACTAGTCCCTTCTATGCAGAAGCAAAAACTGCCACGACCATCAACTTTTTATGATCCTGCTAATGTTTTTGATGTCCCTCAACTTCATCCAAACAGGAGTGCAGAAATAAAACAGTTGAGAAGTTGAAGGAAAACCTCCAGTTCCTACCCATGATCCTAGTATAAGTGAAAGATTTTTCATTATAACCGTGATGTAAATGGCATGGGATTAAGTATGAAAGCTAAAAAGATGGGATGAACAAAACATTAATCCAAACCCCTGAATGATAATTCAGGCAAAAGCTTTTAGGCTGCACTTCAGCATTTTGATCTGAAATTGCTTTGTTTAATCAAAATGAAATTTGGAAGATAACTAATTGAGAAATTTCAGTGCTCTTTCATAATTTCTTTTTGCAAGACCAAGCCAAAGTTCTATTGTTTATAATAAGATAGTTAATGCCTATGACTGGTTAAAAATGATGAAATCATGCAATTTGTGCAACACATTGATAGGGTTGCTTAAAGTTCCAAACTGAGTTAAGTCCAAATATCTTTCTAGGATGCCAATGAGTGCTCAGATATGAACTTTCTTAAATATTAAACACACACTACATTTCCATACACAAACAATAGAAAGAATTACCATCATCAAAAGATAAAGCATTTTCAATGTCAAGCAAGCTCAAACGCCATAATTCTTTACAGATATAACAAAACTAGTATATGGTTAATCTGTACAAGCAATAGGCGCTTGCATAATACAATGCATCAGAGAAGACTTCCAACAAGTATTTATGTAAATCATATCCTTGAACTCAGCAGAATTGAAAAGAAGAAAAGAGAAGTACGAATGTAAAAATGCACAGATATTTAGTTTTTTCCGCGTGCTGGGCAGACAGCCAAAGATTAATCTCTAAAATAAGCAGATATATATAATACTCATCCAAGCAAAACATAAAAGAATAAAAGAATAAAAAATAAACTTGATCAAAAAGGCTGCACCTCTGGACTCCAAACAGCACAGTGTTGATGAACCCAGATTCCAGCAATACCATAACGATCATTTATAGGGCCCAAGAGACGGCCAAGCCACCCAGGTTCATCACCAAATCCATCCCATAAATCATAGTTAGGCTCCTCTGAAGCTGAAGACCCACTGTAGGCCTCATTTTCACTCTCACCCACATCTTGTATCAACCTCTTTGGAGGCTTACCATCATTCCCACAACCACATAAACCACACCGTCTCCCCTGTTTAATGCGTGGCCTGCCAAGTGTAACGTTTGAACCACAGTTGATCTTATCCACCATTGCTGCATTCACACCTTCAGAAGGCTTTTCCTCAAGACTCACAGGACAGCCATCCTTTTGATCATCACTCCTTCCATCTTCCACGTCATTTTTTATATTTCCAACATCTTCTCCAGCATCTTGCTGATCTTCTCCTTCTTCTCCACCATCCATATGCTTCCCTTCCTTATTACTCTGCCTCATTGCTTCCACTACATCCTCTTGTTCAACATTAATGCAATCCTCTTTTAATTCCTTGTCACTCAATACTTCCCTCTCCTCTTTCTCAAAAACTTCTTCAGCATTACCCTCCACTCTTTCCATCTCATCTTCACCAACCATTCCACTCTCCAAAGCTGGCATACTCTCCTCACCCTTGTTGCTCACCACTTCCACTTCCTCATCCCTTCCACTCTCCTCTTTCATCCCGCTTGTCTCTGTCTCTGTCTCTGTCTCCTTCTCAGGCATTTCTTCTTCCTTTTCACTCTTTTCCTCTTCCTTCTCACTCATTTCGACTTCATCCCGTAAACTACTCTCCCCCAAGTTGCCTCTCCTCTTATATACCATCAACAAGTCCTCATTTTCCACTTCTTTATGCATACTCACTCCACTCACCACAGCCTCCTCAGCCATTTCCCCAAAGTGTTCCCTTTGGCCACTCAGCTCACCACTTTCCTTATTCCTCACTCCAAACCTCACATTCTTCCCTCTTGACCTCAACCTTGTCCCCCAAACCCCTGGTATCACCAATTTCTCAGTCTCCTCTTTACCCCTCCTTAAACTACTATCTAACCTCTTATTAACACTTGGACTAACATTTCTATCAACTCTACGCCTCTTTTTAACAGGTGGGGGCGACAAATCAAGCAATACTGGAGCCCGTCTCACCCGAGAGCTTCTACGAGGCTCCAAATTGAGCACGGACGTTCCAGGCGCCTCCTCTTCATCATCACCTTCATTTGATTCAATATGATTCCTATTATACTCCTTTTCACATATTGCGTCCAGCCTCTTGTGCTTCTTACGAAGCCGAGGCCCAGACAGATTACTATCCCTTCTCTTCGAAACAGACGCCGGTGATAATTGCATCACAAAATATACAGATATTGTTGTGCTTTATATAAATCAATAACAGTATCAATGAATTTATCTTTTCTATCTATACACTAATAAGTTTATCTAAAATCTTGAAATCTATGCAACTGGGTATCGATCGATATCGATTGTTGGGCAAATGGGGGGATGATTACAATACCTGAAAATTAGTCAGACGAGCATTCAAATGAAGATTTGACACGGTGAGTCACCTGTTTGGCAGAGTTGAAGTGGACCTATATGATAGTGACATGAAAACCAATATCAAACGAAACGAAACAAAACAAAACCCTAGAAATCGATTGAGTTTTGTGTTTTGAATTTGTTTGTGCTCCAAGATTTTTTCTGGGTCTTCATGAATCATGAATAATATTTACTCGAAGAGTTTTAGCCAAACTAGGGCTATTACTATACGCTTCGGTTTCCTCTATATATATATTTTTTTTTCCCTAAACGTCTCTTTTCGGGGTTTAACACCACGCGCATTAGAGAGGGTGTAGATTATAAACAAAATGTTTTAATTTTTTAAAAATTAGAAGACCAGTTAATTCAAATAACTTTTTTAAATCAATTTTTAATCAGTTAAATACCAGTTCAGGAATATAAATATAAATAATATTTTATATATATTTTTAATATATAATTTAAATATATAAATGATATATTATAATATGATTAAAGTTTTTTTTATAATTAAAAACTTTTATCAAACTTTATCGGACAAACAAACCTCGAGGTGTAATAGTTTTTTTTTTAGCAATACTATGTGTATCTATTTTTGGTACACAATTTATGTACACAGTGATGTGTCATCATGTAATTAGCTGATTTTAAAACATGTATCATCATATGATAAAGAAACATCTATCACATAATAACATCTTATCTGTGTATACAAATTATGTACCAAAAATAGGTATACATAGTTTTATTGTTTTTTTTATAATCAATTGGAGAATCTTGCCCAATTTTGTTAGACAAGCAAACACTGAGATATAATGATTAAACTCATAACTACTTTACTGAATACATCAAAATTTCGTTTTATACAATTTTACCATTTGATCCTGAATTAATCATTTCAAGATTTTTTCAAATGAAAAAATTACTCGAACTCTAACCTTTCACAATGGGTTATTTCTCTCAATCACTCAAGCTAAACCTTAAGATCATATAATTAAATATTATTTTATTTTTAATTAAAAATTATTTAATCATATAATGATATATTATATGTGTATTTAAATTATATATTAAAAATATATAAACATAATTTTATTATATAAATATACTATTAACAAATTCAACTTTTATATAATTATAGAATTCAAAACATTCTTTAACTATTCACATTTTATAAAGCTTTAGAATTGAGATTGATTGGTGATAATAATAAGAATAATATTAATAATAAATATCAATTAGGCGGGTGAAAGCACGCGCTACAGAGGATTTGAGGGAGGGTTTCAATGAAAGCAAATATATATGAATGAATTTGTGAAATTTTCCAAGTTCCATTCCGAATTTCCAACCAAAACGTTGCCGCCAAATATGTGTTCTGTATCATCAACACCAAAGCCAACGGCTCTTTAATTACAAATGTGGCTGAATCCTACCCTGTTTCGGTTAGGGGTGGTCAAAATTATATGATAACCGAATTAAATTAATTTTTAAATTGAAAACCAAACTAAAAAATAGATTATTCAAAAAATCGATTTGAATATCGGTTCAAAAATATATAAAAACTAAATTTTTGGTTTGGTTACCGGTTTACCTAATTTTCAAAATCAGTTAACCGAACCAAACTGGTTTTTAAAAAATCGAATAAAAATTTAATAAAATATTAATAGAATATTGAATAAATTTTAAAAAATAATAAAATATGATAATTTTTTAAAATTCGGTTCAAAAATCAGTTAACCAAAAATTCGGTTCGATTAATTGATATTTTTGGTTTGGTTCAAAATCGGTTAATCTTTAAATCGGTTCGGTTTCGATTCATGATTTTTTTCAAACCAAAATTTCGGTTCGGTTCAAAAAATGGACAAAGCAGTTCGGTTAATCGGTTTTGAACACCCCTAGTTTTGGTCATGTTACAACATGATTTGAATCAAATTCGTGCGATAATTCGATTTAAATTCAATGCAAATTATTTTTTAATAATTTTATTAAAGTTAAAAGACTTACTTTCTCTCAAAATTCATTGTATTTTTAAATTAATATCTGTTAGGTATTAAAAATCTGAATATCCATTGATGACTAATTAAAATTAATAAAACTAGTTAAGTTCCAAAAATAAAATCGTTATTTCATTAATAATATATTAAAAAATAATAAAACATTATTTGTTTCCCTTTTAGGTTTAGAAAACAATAATTTTTTTTTAGAATTAAATTTTGAAATATTATATTTTCCTCCCTAAGATTTTCTTATTTTTCTCCCTCCTTTTTTTGTTGTAATCACTAGTCGACTTCTCTCTCCTTCCCTTTTTCTAGTGTCGATAACCAAACAAAGAATATTCTCCTCACCGGATAAAGACAACTTGTAGTTGTCCAATGACGAGGACATTCTTCACCAGGTTACCAACATTAGAAAAAGAAAGGAAGGAGAGAGAAACTGACTAATGATAACGATGAAAAAGAGAAAAAAAAATGAAATTCTAAAAGAAAAAATATAATATTTCAAGGTTTAATCTTGAAAAAAATTATTAGGTTTTTAAATTTAAGAGAAAAATAAATAGCATTAACTAGTTTCGTTAATTTTAATACCCACAAATAAATATTTAAATTTTTAATAATTAACATATACTAATTTGATAATACAATAAACTTTGAATGGGAATAAATCATTTATCCTTTTATTAAACTAATTATTATAAATTTGAATCGAGCTTAAATTACCTAGATATAAACTCCATTCAACTCAAATTTATCCATAATTACAAACCCGTGAATTCTTTTTCAATTTTACAATTACTTATTTTTATTTTTATAATATAATTATAAAATTACATTATTCTTGGTATCAGAAATCAAATAAAAATTCAAAGTGATTAATTGTCATGCCCTACTTCTCATCATGAAGAAGAAATACTAAATTATATACAATTTCAAACTCCAAAATTATTTGATTTTGGCTTAATTATAATCTCACTTGAATGTACAAGAAATCAACATATTTTTACATTTAGCAATGGGAGAATTATATTTCAATTTGAATTTTCTATTTAAATATATTTAGCACAATTTATTCACAAGACAGAAGTATTTCATTATATAATTCCATTATAGATGAATTCTAGAGTTCAATAATTAATTTTTTTTAATTAAATAAAAATCAAATCTTAAGGTCATAAAGAAATCCACACAGTCCACAAAAAGAAATAGTCTTCTCCTTATCAATCTTAACTTTTTCTTTGCATAAATTTATAGAACAGTTTATAAAAAAATAATGAAAAGAACATAGATGAGAGAAATAGAAGCTAAGTTTCTTCATCATCAATCGAGAGATTGCACAACAGATAAATACGAAGATCGGATTTTGTGTCTTAGAAGTTCTAGTTTATCCCCAAAACACTATACTTAATAAGTAATATAGAGGATAATCTGCTTATCATCACCACATTAGATATTTAAATATTATCAAGGTAATCTTAATTTTATTACAGTTTTACCCTTATTAATTTTTTAAGACTAAAATAACTTTATTTTCAATTAATATAACAAGTAATAGTAAAAATATTTTAGAATAATTATACTTAAAAATATTTAATTAAAATAATATTTTAATATTATTTTTATTATATCCAACTAAACAAAATAATAATTTATACCTAATAATGTAAGTTATTTTTGTAATAATATTTTATTTTGATCATAAAATATTACCTTAATCAAACACACTCTGAAAGGTAATAGGATATTGACAAAATACACAACTAAAAATCTAATCTAACATAGGAAAAGACTTAGTGCAGCCACAAAAACCAAATAATAACAGTAAACCAACATTGCAACAGAAAAAGGAAAAACCTGACTGAAGATATGGGGGGTAAAATATAACTTCAATCTTTACCTATTCTTTTCGCCATGTTCTGTTGCCCTGGCTGCATTTGCAGAGCAGAAAAGGAGAAGCTCATCAAAATGGGAATAGTTTAAGACTTTGACTAAGTAATTTTTGGAGTTTCCAAAAAACTAAAGCATCAAGATCTGACCTGGAAGAGAAGGATCATGACTGTAGAAATCAAATAAATACAATGACAAATTATCGTTTCTGCATATTTTAATCTGCAAATACAGGTCTATCCCAAAAATAATGGACTAAGCTTAAGCAACTTCCTTTTTGTTATCAAATTCGATCCTTGTATAAAAACTCAACTTCTTGAGAACCAGGATTCCTCCATGCGGTAATCTGCATAAGTGCACCATCAGCAAGCATACGTTGCAAAACTCTGGCTATGTTCTTTGTGTCATCAATCCCCAGATGATGACTTCCAAACACGGGCATTTGGCGGTTTTTCATCATTCCCATCATCCCTGAGGCCTGTCCTCCATAATTGAGCAAGCATATGAAATAATAAGATAATTTTGCCAATATGCTGAAAAAAATTTACAGAACATTTTAATTGTGTTGATGAAAAACCTGACTCAACCTCATCATTGATCAGCTCATTAGTGCTTTAAGTTTGGGTTTGGGATAGATTGAAAAAGTAGACCGAGGTCATGTTGAGAAGTTTGGTGTCAATTCTTTGACATCAAACTTATTTAAATCTTGGATAAATGCTCAAAATTCTCGGCTTGTTTAATACCATATGTAAACTGTACAAAACCAAATTGATCACTAAGCCCAAACTGAGTTGCACCCAGAGAAAGTAAACTCCCCACCACCCCACACCCCACCCCCAATAAAAAAGAAAAGATATTGTTAAGCCATAAAATTTTAGTCCATGGTTGAACATAAAGGAGGAAATGACAGAGTAAATTCACAAAAATCTGAAAGCTCAATACATGTGTGTGCATACCTCACTTTTTTTAGTCTTGTAAAAGTTATAAAAGGCATCTTTCAGGTTGATCCACTCCATGAAATATGGAGGAAGCTTAATATTTGAGACTTTGCATTGATCAGGGACCTTTGTCTTCAAATCCCAATTTCCACTAAAAACCAACAGAGGAAAATTAATTTAGTGAGCCGGACATTTCCAACAAGTAGAGGCTATCTCATGGAGCTCCTTGTGGAAGGAAACTCACCAAGTCACAAATGCCGCTCGATGAAGACAACCATCTAGTTCTTTCCCCACAAGTGATGTTGAGTCAACCAAGCTTCAAATTGCTCAAGAACTTCATTAAATGGGATAGCTGTGTCATGCCAAACGCTGCAGATATATAGTTGTTAAATAAATTTGCCACCAAAGCGGTAAAGATATATTGGGAAAGGGATATTACAATCCATGCTGATTTTTCAATTTCAAAAGGCTAGAAGCAGTAGAGAGTGTGCAATCTGTTAGGACTGATGTTTTTGTTACCTGCAGGAGCAAAAATTGAGAAGACAGGTGGCAAAACAAGGAAAGGAGCACCACCAAACACAAGGCAAGAAATGGGCAGGCAGTTAAGAAAGCGAGAACATCAAAGAAGTGAGAGAGCAGTGAGGGGAGGCAAGAAGAAAAATCAGAAAAGAATTGAGAGGGAACTGAAAAAGGGAGGCCTTGGCCTCAGGGAGAACTGAAAAATCAGATTATTTTTCCTTGTTCTTATTCTATTTCCCTCTGTCTATATTTTTATTCATTTGGTTGTTGTTGGTTGAGTGCACTGTGGATTGAATATATACATGTACACACACACACACATTTATTTGAATCTAGCCATTCATGGAATTGTTGCAGAATTGTTTGAGTCTGTTGTTGGATTGTTTGTTAATATTAGGAAGTTCTTGAGTAATATGTGCATGTTGATAACATGATCAAATAAAAATTAGGAAAATTACAATTTTTAGCCTTATTTTAATCCGTGTATACATATATACCACTCATTTCAAAACTTAAACAAATATATCATAACAGTAATCTACTTCCCCAAAATACACCTTTTGAAATGGCCCATGCAGAGATTCTCTCTTTTTCTCTACAACTTTTTTTCTCTTCTTCCTCATCTTTCAAGTGATAAAGGAATCATGTAGAGAGATTATCTCTCTTTTTCTCTGCAACTTTGGAATTGTACTATAAAAAATAGATTAAATGTTTCAGAATAGAGTCAATGTTTCAAAAACAAAAAAAGGAAAGAAAAAACTGAAAAGTGAAACGGATTTCAGATTAAAAATTCTTCGAAGTAAGGATATAAAAAAAAAGAGCAATTCACCAAAACTTAACATATCCACTTTATACATGAAAGAAATGAGATCATTTAATAGGATTTAACTTAAAAAAATAAATGATTGGTATTTAACTGGAAAAAAAATAATACTGAAAAATAAAAAACGGTTAAAAGGGGTTGACGGACGCCAACCCTTCAATTGAAAAGGTTGGCCTCGACCAACCTTTTCAAATAAAAAGGGTTAGCGTGGGTTGGCCACACGCCAACCCAGTTAAAATTAAAGGGTTGGCGTACTTGAAAAAAAAAGGGTTGGCGTTGACTTGTCGTTAACGTCAAGTCAACCCCTTTTTTACTATTATAAATAATTTTTTTGACATGAAATATATTATATTATATTTTCATCAGTCTTAGAATTCTCACAAATAACCATAAAATATATTATATCAACATAGAGTTCAACATTTTCATAATTCAAAGAGGTTCAATACCATAACATGTTAATAAATTAACAAATATGCACGAAAATAAATTTGGATATGAAATTCAATGATTATGACCAACTTCTGAACTATCCTTGGTTTGAGATTTGTACGATTTAAAATATGACATCTTAATAATCAAACGCTCTCCATATTTATAGGGATTCGATCTCCATCAATCATATTGAAAAAATACATTTTCTCTATCTCTAACAATATTAGGAGTAACTTTATCCAAGATAAAGTTATTATAATGCTTGCGATAGCCTACATGCTCGCACTTCGTTGATTTGGGAAAATAAAGAGAGATATTGATTTTCTTATATTCATTACAATTCTGCGTTCTTCAGCAAGTTATAATTCATCCACACATTATCAATAATTCTTGAATTTCTTATCCCGAACAAGATTAGAAATTATTGAAGTCCAATAATCTAATAATGGTCTTAGTAATTCAGATATCCTCTCATTTTTAGTTAGTTTTATGCCCTTGTCTTTTAAATCATAATATCTTTCATGCATGACACCAAGGTGAGTGAAAAAGTTATGCACTAGGTTCATCTTATAGTTCAGATAGTACTCCTTAGTCAACATGTTCACCCTACATATGTCAACAAACAGACAATAATAAATTATACATGCATAACAATATAAATATTTACTCTAAACAAAATATATATTTATTTAAATATAAACAAATTAAGTCAAAATAAAAAATTTTGGCTTAATGAAAAATAAAGGGGTTGTCGCCAACCCCTTTTTAATAAAAGTTAAGGGGTTGGCGTCAACCCTTAAATTTTTTTAAAAACCCAACCCCTTTTTTTTCTCTACACAGTTTTTTTTCTAAATAGGGATTGGCGACGCCAACCCTTTTATTTTTAAGAAAGGGGTCGCCAACCCCTTCAATTTACATTAAGGGATTGGAACCCCCTCCCAAAGTAATTTTCCCAGGCAAAACCAGTTTCTTACATTTTTTTCATTTTTAAAATTACAACAATTGGCTAATTAACAATATTGTTAAAATTGTAATATTTTGATTTACTTAATTGAATTCTGATATAATTAAATTAAATTAATTTAAGCAGAATTTAAATTGAATTAATTTTGATACGATACAACACATTTATGCTTCTGTTTTATAAAAAACCCACCTGTTGTCCTGCCGTTATTTCGCCTCTGCAAATCCAACAAGTTTCGTCAGTCGATTGCTCACTGAATTTTTTTTTGTGCAAAGTATAGATTTCTCTCTCTTTTATGGTATGTTTAAGATAAATGTGTTATATATATATATATTGAAGTATTTTTTGCATATTCAACATCAAATACTTCATTCTTTGCATATAAAGTGGTAAAAATGTTTAGAGTCTACATTTTTTACACTCTAAATATTTTTACCGCTTTATAGGATAGGATGTCTAAATTGCCTTATCTTCAACCTTGAGAAACCAAAACTAAGTTTTCAGTATTACTTACTTTTAATGCACTGTAGAGAGAAAAAATGTATAGATATTTAGTATCAATATTTAAAACAAGATTTATATTTATGTGTTAAATAAGATCAAGTGAATTTTAAATTGTTGAGTTTAAATTTTTTATATTAAATGTATAAATATTGTAAACTCAATTGATCTTAACAACCGAAATTTTTAAAGCAGCACATGAAAGGATAATTCAAGAAACCACCCATGAAAAGCATGCACTGAAGTACTTGGTGTTGAATATGCAAAGAATACATCAATATATATATATATATATATATATATATATATATATCTGAAGAATCAAAACAAAAATGAATTGCAAAATCTTACAGAAAAAAATTTGCAGAAGCATGAGGGTATAATTTTTATTGCAGAATCTTGCAGAGAATTATTAGTGCAATAGTATTCACGTGATTCATCTTTAGCACACATATATATATATATAGAGTACATCTATCTTAAACATACCATAAAAGAGAGAGAGATCTATACTTTGCGCGAAAAAAAATTCAGTGAGCAATCGACGGACGAAACTTGTTGGATTTGCAAAAGCGAAATAACAGCAAGATAACAAGTGAGTTTTTTATAAAACAGAAGCATAATTGTATTGTATCGTATCAAAATTAATTCAATTTAAATTCTACTTAAATTAATTTAATTTAATTCTATCAGAATTCAATTAAGTAAATCAAAATATTGTCAAATATTATAATTTTAACAATATTGTTAATTACTCAATTGTTGTAATTGTAAAAATGAAAAAAATGTTAAGAAACTGATTTTGGCTGGAAAAATTACTTTGAGAGGAGAATTTCAATCCTTTGCTGTAAGTTGAAAGAGTTGGCGTTTTTTAAAATATTTTTTAAAAAAAGCCAACCCTTTTTTTTTTAAATTTAGGGGTTGATGCGAACCCTTTAACTTTTATAAAAAGGGGTTGGCGGCAACCCTTTTATTTTTCATTAAGCCAAAATTTTTTATTTTGACTTAATTTATTTATATTTTGTTTAGAACAAATATTTATATTATTATGCATATATAATTTATTATTATCTATTTATTAGTCATATATAGAATGAACATGTTGACTAAGAACTACTATTTGAACTATAAGATGAATCCAGTGCATAACCTTTTCACTCATCTTGGTGTCATGCATGAAAGATATTATGATTTAAAAGACAAGGACATAAAATTAACTAAAAATGAGAGGATCTCTGGATTACTAAAGTCATTACTAGATTATTAGACTTCAATAATTTCTAATCTTATCCGAAATAAGAAATTCAAGAATTATTGGTAATGTGTAGATGAATTACAGCTCGCTGAAGAACGCAAAATTGTAATGAATATAAAAAAATCAACATCTCTTTCTATTTTCCCAAATCAATGAAGTGCAATACGTGTAGGCTATCGCACGCATTATAATAACTTTATCTTGAATAAAATTACTCCTAATATCGTTAGAGATAGAGAAAATATTTTTTCTCAATCTGATTGGTGGAGATCGAATCCCTATAAATATGGAGAGCGTTTGATTATCAAGATGTCTTGTTTTAAATCGTACAAATCTCAACCCAAAGATAATTCAGAAGTTGGTCATAGTCATTGAATTTCATATCCAATTTATTTTCGTGCGTATTTATTCATTTATTAATATGTTATGATATTGAACCTTTTTGAATTATGAAAATGTTAAACTCTATGTTGATATAATATAATATATTTTATGGATATTTGTGAAAATTCTAAAACTGATGAAAATATAATATAATATATTTCATGTCCAAAAAATTATTCATAATAGTAAAAAAATGTTGGCTTAGCGTTAACACCACGCCAACCCTTTTTATTTTAAATTAGCGAGTAAGGGTTGGCATTAGCGAGTAAGGGTTGGCGTCGCCAACCCTTTAATTTTAACTGGTTTGGCGTGTGACCAACCCACGCCAACCCTTTTTATTTTAAAAGGTTGACCAAGCCAACCTTTTTAATTGAAGGGTTAGCTTGGCGTTACGTCAACCCTTTTTAACCTTTTTTTTATTTTTCAGTATTGTTTTTTTTCTAGTTAAATACCAATCCTTTATTTTTTTTAGTTAAATCCTACTAAATGATCTTTTTCGATCGTCATTTCTTTCAGGTATAAAGTGAATGTGATTGAATTTTGGTGGGTTGCTCTTTTTTTTTTATATCTTTACCTCGAAAAATTCTCAATCTGAAATTCGTTTCACTTTTCAGTTATTTCCTTCCTTCTTTTGTTTTTAAAACATTGACTCTATTCTGAAGTATTTATTATATTTTTTACAATACAGTTCCAAAGTTGCAGAGAAGAAGAGAGAGAATTTCTCTGCATGATTCCTTTATCACTTGAAAGATGAGGAAAGAAGAGAAAAAAAATTACAGAGAAAAAGAGAGAAAATCTCTGCATGGATCATTTCAAGAGGGATATTTTGGGGAAGTAGATTACTGTTGTGGTATATTTGCTTAAGTTTTAAAATGAGTGGTATATATGTATACACAGATTAAAATAAAGCTAAAAATTTCAATTTTCCTAAAATTTATAGGTAGAAGAGTATACCAACAGAAAATTCAGAGACAGTGCAGCATTGCCTAGACTCCATTTAGCATTCCAAAATTGAGACAATAGAGGACATACCATGATAACAGGGACAAGAGATACTAAATATAGCATTATAAAATTCAATTTATCCAAATCATATCGAGAACAAAGAACTAGATGCATACCGATCAACTCCAAATTTTCCATATTTCCTTCGATGTATTTGTTTATATGTTGCTCACTCATTTTTGAGGGCCTCACAAACCTGTTGATCAAAACTTATATTTATTTATTCTCCAAGTATGAAATGTCATAAATCATCTAAAGCCAATAAAAGAATAAAGGGAAAGGTTAACATACAGAAATGGCAAGCCTGTATGATCATGCTCCTTGGACAGAAATATTAAGGAAGATAACTCTAATTATTTTTAAGCCCTACTCAAATCAAAGTGATTATCTCAAATAATAAAACACAGGCAACATAAGAAAAAAATAAACATCTAGACGTCCAAACAAGTCAATTTCTTTCTAAAAACAAAACAATGATTGCTAGATAAGCTTTATGCTAGTCATGATATATTTTTATGTTCTACGATTATAGATAATCCAAACTGGTCTCATCCCTAGCTGAAAAAAGTTATTATAGATTCTCACCTTAGAAGCACCTGAATATGCATCCTCTCACAATTGAAAATTCCATATAACTCTAAGGCCATTGACAATGAACAATGGAAAGACAGAATGATACAAGTAAAAGATGCCAGAGAAACATGCGTTGACACAATTAACCAACAAGAGAGTGCAGAAGATAACAACATCCCACAAAAACATGTCAAGAGGAAAAAGAGAAAAACCTGTGGAAGAAATCTACAAAGCCCATGGTTTTTGCATCTATCATCAGGACAGGAAATTCAAGAATTTCAATTTTCCCCTCCAAATCAAGCACCAAGAAATAATCTAAATCCTGAGAGCACTTGCATTGAGAGGCAGCAGCTTTTACTTTAAGTTCCCTAGAGATATCATGATTAAACTTCTCAAGGTGCGTAGTATCATCCATCTAAAATGCAAAGTAACTCCAGTTATAAACCACATTTTACAATTTAGCATCAAATAAGAGGAAAACAAAGCTGAAAAACTACTATAGAAACAAGAAAAACAGATGATTGTAAGTTACTAAGGCAAGTTACTATCCTTCACTTCTATAACCCATTGTATTAGAACAATATGCAAGTCAAGTATCTTGATGCCAGTGATCGTTGAAGGTTGCCAAAACAGTCTGGTTTGATGAAGTTGAAGAGTTGAGCTGAGGTTGAAGTAAAGAAAGAGAAAGATTTGCTTTAACAATTCAAATTAGAGAGACACAGAGAGATTCATACATTAGGCAACAAAGACTACTTTTCATTTCTTCTTCCCTGCTTTTAAGCCACCTAGACACTGCATAACGGTCACTCAACTTTCACAATTCTATTCCAAAAAAACAACACCATATCAACTCATCTTTTACAATTAAAAGAAATTAAAAATGACATCATTCAACTTATTACTTATATAATTCAATTGGAACAACACAACTCTGCAGTTCTTTGGATTAAATGACACAGCTGCACTGCTCATCTTCTTCTAAAAATATCAATCCTTCTCGCCACCACATAGTTCAGTCTGTATCATATACAAAATGGCTAGTTTGATTAAATTAAAAATTTAATGGGAAAAAAAAACTAATGAAGAATTTAAATTAAATTTTTTTTTTCAATACCCAAAAATCCCTCATCCTCCCCTACATGGTTGCTTATAGTTCTAAACTGGGGTTACTTCCAGACACTATACCCTTCATAGCCAGAAAACTTATGGGAAATATAGCAAAAAAGACGTGAACGAAGGGATTGGAGCCCTGTCTCTCACTATATATGAAATTCACTGTAAAACATTTTTGTAAATTCATGTATCCAAGAGTGTGAATCTAAGTTGAAACAAAAGCAGGAACAAGGTCCCAAATTTCATTGAAACAATTGATCGAACACGTATCATGCACAATAAAAATTCCCAAAACAGTACAAAAGCAACCAGCAAGCCACCAAATTTAGCCTTATCTTCGTTATTATTAAATGTGTGAATGTGAAGATGTTACCATGGTACACTTCCCCTGAGTGAAGTACAAACACAGCGGTTTCCATCGGGCGCCTGCTTTCTTCTTCTCAGTTACAAGATGAAGAGACGATGATGTTGGGACCGAAGAGCACATGTAATTGGCGCAACTGAGAGTACGGACACCGGCTATAGGCAGAGGGAGAAAGCTAGCCAAACGAAGAGGAGAAAGTCCGGTAGAGTGGAGAACCTTAAGAAACGACATTGTCGTTTCTAGATTTGAAGTAAACGGCTTCGTCTTTTGGGGTTGAGGGTTTTTTCATAAGCAGGGAATTTCAATTGTATTTCTTTCTTTTTCTCTCCCCTTTTTTATTTCCCTCTCTTTCAATCAAGATTTAGGTATATTGGATTTGCAGCTGTGTGTTTGAAAAATGTTGATATATATCAATTAAAATGATATTATTTCAATTAATATATATTAAAATGATATTATTTTAATCATTTTTATTCAACTGTAGTACCGAATCAAACTCAAAACTCAAATTTGAGTTTGAACTCAAACTCGATTCTTCTCAAACAAACTGAACTCCAACACTTTTGATACAGACTCACAAACTCAATCTTGAGCTACACTTAAGTCAAAACAAACTTAAACTCGATTCAATCTGACTCAAATCCAATCCTACTAGGAATTCAAAAATTATAAAATACCAAAGATTAATACATAATACAATTTCTGAATCCAAAACAGAATGTAAGATTACACTTGCACATTAACCACTTTCCTTACGCATTTTCTTCATCATCAAGCCCTGTGCAATCTTCAATCACATTAGGCCTGGCATTTCTATTGTTCATTGACCGCATTTCTTCTATTTCAACCTGTAACAGAGGGTCACACACAACTTTTGCTGCCTTCAGAATCTTGGGGCACCCTGACAGGAGAAGAAATTTTCAGTGATAAAAGCTTGCATCGGGTATTAAAAGCTCAATTAAAAACAAACAATATACCTGCTACCGGGCATCGGCCATTTTTATTCTTGGATTTAATATAGGCCAAGATTGCATCCCTTTCATATATATGCTTGCACTCCACACTGCATCATGATAAGCCACAGACATTGGAAACAAGTCAGACTCTGTTGTTAAACTAATATGCTGATGAACTCAAACGCCTGGCCAACAATGGAACAAGTTTATCTAGGCTAAATTCTACATGAATAAAACTATGCATATAAACTGAGATGACAACTTTGTGATTAGATGATATGATTATTAACTTTTTTTTTTACTTCAAAATTACCTAATAAGATGTTATCACATCAATTGGTATAGATAAGTTTATACAATTTTTTTGTATATATAAAATTACTTATCCTACAATACAGCCATGGCAAAACTAAGAAACCAACCATCGTTCACCTCAAGCTAGGAACACCTTAAAACGTAGAATAGGCAATTACTTTCATATGCACCGAAACAATGACTCCCATAAACATTAAAACCAGGAACCAATGATTCATCAGTTCTTGTGTCAAAGATAACTTTCATTTGCTATTTTCCAAACAATTGCAGACTCGTATAAACCGAAGAAAAACTTGAAAAATAACTAATAATAGGTCACAATGACATAAGACGGTTTTATTTGACCATGAATGAGATTCTTTTTCACAAATTTAGTTTTTTTCATATATATTTACCAAGTAGGCCCTTGCCAGACCAAATACAAGTTTGATAGGTAGCTTCCAACACTCCAGTTTAGAGAAGCTTGCTCATTTATAGTTGATATGAACTTCAGGATAATCACATTTCAAAAGCTAACTATTGAAATAAAAGAGCCCAAAATCATCTAAACCTCATACTAGTTGTTCCATATTTTCTATATAGGATCTAACTCTTATACCTTGAACTTGAGATCCTAACATACCACTACACTCCGCAGCCCTAACGCCCATAGGGTTAACTATGCACTAGCTCCCTACTAACCTCGAGCAAACACTGCAATACCAACGTCACCATCAGCGCAATACGATTGCAACTGGGAGATTTCGTGTTGACTTTGATATCAAATTATATAAAACTTAGAAGAACCACACCTCAAAAATTAGCTATTGAAATAGGAGAATCCAAGACCATATAAATTTCACACTAGTTGTCATACTTTCCAATGTGAGATTCAGGTCTCATACCTTGCACTTAAGATCGTAACAATAGTTCACCCCGTTTTGTGCTTAAACAATATCTTAAAATTACCTTTCCCTTAATGGTAGTGCCCACCAACATAAATTCAGTCATTTTACTGATATAAGAGGAACAGTGAAGCCCCCACCATACAGACAACGAACATGACATTAGATCAGCAATCAAGAACAAGTACAGCCATTAGCCAGTCAAAAAAGGCTGAGACATGATTGCTTAAAACCCCCTAGTGTTATCTTGGAAATGTTAAGGGAAAAGCATGTTCCTGTTAAGCAAATTTTTGCATATAGTATTTCCAGTTATGGTAAGAAAAAAAAAAAAAAAAGCTTACGAGTTTCTAAGAAGAGAAAAATAACATACAAAAGATCCAACTGACTAAAGAAACACCAAGATATGTTTGAAGTGAGCCTACAGTACCTTCGGACTGGGTCTGCTAACTCAGTAAGGGGTTTTCCACTCAAAGGACAAGTGAAATTCAAAAGGTTGCACTGGGTACTGGTCATTATAACGTCCTCCTGCTCTTCCCCTGGCATTGGTTCTCCTGCATGATGAACATTCTGCAGGGAAATAGCAAAACACCACCAAATAGATAATTAAAAGATAAAGTAGCCACAACAACTGATAGAATTTCAAAACAATAAATATGGAGATAAAAAACTTGGTGATTGTAACTCTCTTCAAATATGCAGACATTTATATTGATTGCCACAGGGTGTTAAAGTAAGTCAGGCAAGGAATAAAGGTTTAAATTAGCTATGCTTCACATTAATTTTGAAGTATTAATTTGTCGCAATATATACTACTCAATTCCTACCTTGAAGGTATTATATTACAGTGTTTGATTATCAGCCCATTTTTAAGTATTAAACATTGCTGTATAACTTCTTCAGTTTTTACCGCTCAAATATAATTTAAAGTATCTGTTGGTTGCTTGAGAGGTGTCTAAATTGTACTTTCTCTCCCTCAAACAGACACAAATGCTCCATCCAAAATGCTTTCTTTCCAGAAAATGAAAGGTGTCTCTTTTACAATTGACTGACATTCAAGAAAAAATGTTCCACATTTTGTACTAAATGTCTAGAAAAATACCCAGACAGCTTCTCTGAATTGACGCATCAGTGATTCCTTTTGTGGAAAAGATGATGAAGCAGTCTTGGACTTCACAAGCTCACCCTCAAGCAACTTCTTAAAATCTGTTAACTACAATTCAAAATTGTACCAACAAAGTTTATAAAAAGAAGTGTCTGTACAATTAAACCAACACAGTCATTGAACAAAGAAAGCCTATGCATAATAAGATAATCCAGTCACCTCTGTCCCAGGCTCATATAAATTTCCAATTGATTCAATGGATGATGAATAATGTGTACAGTCTCCATAAGCTTCTGACAGCTGCATAGCAGCATCCTCTAGTTTCTTCACCTGAAATTATTTACAATTACCAATTCCAGTAATATACAGAAAGATGCACAGAGTTCCTATCAAATTTTCAACTGTTGTTTAGCAACTGAAACAAAGACACCAGTTTTCAGATTCAAGTAAAAGCTAAATTATAGGAACAAAAAATTTAAAACAGAGCCATGACCAAAAGCCAAAAAAAGATTTGTTGTCAAGAAATTAAAACAACACACACACACAGAAATTAATTTAAAATGGAGGTATTGGAAGCAAGGAAAGAACCTAAACAACCACATAATACCCTAAATTTTTCTCATCTGAGGGTGCCTTTTCCTCCTTCATTCACATATCTTAGAAAACAAATAGAGCATATAGATGTGTTCTTTATCAGGCAACAAGTAGCCAAATACTTAAAGCTCTCAATAAGTTGTAAAAGGCTACTAAAACAGTAAAATCAGATCCTGGCTTCATCAAAGTTGTCAGGGTTTGGTAGATAGCATAATACTAATCATGGCCCATTAGCTCTAAAAATATGTAAATAAAAGAATATTTTAACATTAATGCAAACGAAGAGATAATTCTTTCCATAATTGCAAAAAAAAACTCAGAAATCCAAATTTAATGTACTTTGTTTCTTTCAATTTTCCACATTCTCTGACAACAGAATGCACGTGCAAGTACATAAACAAATAAACAAACATAACATATCATTAAAAATACCATTTGAGATTGATTATCTCTTTCTAAATCAACTGCAACCTCCTTCATCAAACTCATTGCTTTTCGAATTTCCTGCAATAAACATTGAAAATAAATTATAATAGCATCAGATATAAAACAACACACATATGAAATGAGCTTCTTTGGCAAGCTTCTCAGCATCAGTTTCATCTTTCTTTCACAAACTACATATTGTACTTAATTTTATACAAATAATAACCAACTGGAATTTAACTTTAAAAGAAATAAAAAATAACAAGCACTTCCCATAACTCAACTAAATATCAATATCACATTAACTTAATTACTACTGCATTACACTACACCTTCTTTGCCAAGAATTTTCAATCCAGGTGCCCTTCTATAAATTTGGATGAATATATCTTCACTTAGGTATTTTTTTATCATAGAGAGAAATTTTTTTGGCAAACAGCAGTAAAAACTCTTCCTAACAAAACCAATCACTTGTATAAAAGTTCTAACAAAGTCTTTTGCCAAAAGTATTCCATGTGAGAGCTTTTTTTTTTTTTGAGTTAGAAAAAACACTTAATGGTTCTTTCTTTAAAAAAAGAATGCATTTTTTACCAAAGAGCACTTCCAATAAACTTATTAGCAATGCATTCTCAAATCACTTTAGTACAAGTGCTACCATATGAGTTTTCGGCACAGATATCACACCTCTATTGTAAATTTGATCGCTTACCAATAGCAGCCTTTAGGTTCTGAATACTAGCAACTGAGCCCTAAATTCGCTTCAGTTTTTTATTCTGAGTACATCACAATATTTTTTGGCGTTTTGAAAACGAAAAGTAAAATAAAAAAAAAAGGAATTATCGGCAGCAAGAGAAACGACTTGAAATTTGTGAGAACAGAAAACCTACACCAAGGAGGGAGTTGTTCTCACTGTATAAAGTTGTGGTGGCGTTTCGGATTCTTTCGGTTAGACCGTCGTGCCGAGAACCGGAGGTAGATGCCATTAGAGAAGGAGAGACCGATTGGCGAGCGTCTGGCTTTTTGGAGGGAATGAAGCTAGATGTGGTAAAGAGGGAAAGCTTGGGCTAGAGTCGGTGGGCCGGCCACCTCTGGCACAGCCCACCATGCCTGTAGGCTGTACTAGGCCAGGGCCAGTACTGTAGTAAGTCTTGCGGATCAAACTATCCGATCAGCCCATGAGGGCCCTCAGCACAGTTGTAATGTAATGGATCGTATCTATAGGCCCTTTATGGATTAGCACATGGGTTTGGTTAGTCGGCCCGGTTTTTAATAATAAATTAATTTTTTAAAAATTAATTATTAAATTTTATTAACTTATATTCACTTTCGAATTAATACAATCAAAGACAATACTCCATAAATAGCAGGTTGACCCTTCGAATTATAATTTTTATTTATTTTTAAATGATATAAAATCATCTATTTATTTTTATTACTTCTATTCGTATTATAATTAAACTTTTTATTTTTATTGGTGACAACGTTTCTAACTTATTTTCTTTAATTATCTTTTTGGTTTACCCTTGCTTGATATAATTGTAGCTCATACACTCTACTAACTAGGTTAGATTTAAGTTGAATCAAGCTTGACTCAACTCGATTTGCATATACTAGAGCTCAAGTTTGTGGAAGCTAAGCTCAAACTCAACTTGAATTTGGCTTGGCTCTTTTCAAGCTCAAATTCTTAACTATTTTATTATTAAAACGACATCGTTTTAATATATATTGATCGAAACGATATCGTTTTGTATCAAAATTTTAATTGACAAAATTGACAGTAGCTCGAGCTCGAGCTCGAGCTCGAGCAAGCTTTTATAGGATTAGCTCGTTTCGAGCTTGTTCAAACGAGCTCGAGCTCGAACAAATTCGATAAACATCAAGAAACTCATGCATATGGTTATCAGATAGTATCACTTTTTACTTTTGTTTTATATGTTATTTCACCTTTCAATTAATACCTAACAACTTAGTTTTTATATTATATATATTTTTATATAATACTTTGATAATGAAATGCTTGAAAATATTTTAAATGAAAATATATTCAAATAATTGAAACGAATTTACTTTGAAGACTTAAATAAGAAGAACTCGGATTAATATAAACACGAAATAAATAAAAGTGAAATTAACTGTTTTTCTTATATATCATTGCAAAAATACTCTGATTTGATAGATTAACATATAAAGGAAAAGTCAAAAGTGTCCCTCCAAACAATTGAACTCGAGATGCCGATGATTGTCTCAAACATTTGACTTCCCATCATAAACAGGGTTTGCTCAATGTTCAAGGGTGTTCTTCTTTGAGTTCAACCACGTTGTTGAACAATCGCGTTCTCGTTTGCTCTTCTGATACTTTATCGAATACAACCACAAACTGAAAACAGAAATATGCTTTTGCAAATGGCAACATAATATTGAAAAGCTTACTACAGACCAGTTCAGCACAGAAAATTCGTTTTGCAAGAATATTCATCATATGCAACTTTCTTGGGCTTTTGAGTTAACCAAAGCAAAGCTTTTGAACAAGTTCGTGCGCGAAACAAGATCTACATTGTTTTCGCTTTTATTCATCAACAGCAAGGGCACACAGATAAGCAGCCACAAGCCCTCCTCCGTTGGCCAGCCTCAGCCTCAGCCTCCTTGGTCAGCTTGTCGTCACTGCACATAGGGAATAGGAAACGTCTGCCTTTCAGGGCCTGCCACCATGTCTACCCAAAGCAGGTCAGACTTGTGGGTTTACACCATCTATATGGGTGTTTTTAAGTTTTACAATCCAAAATGAATATCAACAAAAACTCAAAACTGTTTAACCATTTCCTAATGTGAAATTTGTTAGAATATTTTCTGACATAGGGCCATATTAATGATGATTTTAATTCAATAAAATCAGATAATTAAATAGTTTAATAACAGTTTATGGATAACATAAATGATAAATAAAATAAGTTAAATATACTTACAAATTATGATATGAGTAAACAATATTAGTATGAGTTTTAAAATTTACTAGATCTTTGATGAGATCTAATAACCAACTATATATTAGTTAAATCCCTATTCTGAAACTAATTAATATAATTTTACTTATTGAAAGCTTTCATTAAGAGATGTTTTAGAAGCAAAAGTCTAGTCCTTCAATACAGATAATTTTAGTAGATCTACGAATTCAGATTTAATCTGTATGATGTTTTAATATTTCTATAAACTATAAAATATTTAATTTTATATTTTTATTTTATATTTTATATATAGATTTGTGGTATTATGGTTACATGATTATATATTAGTTTATATGAATAAAATCTTATAGGATTTGTCTAAGATGCCACAGATGAAGCAAAACTCATAAAAAGGAATAGAGTGATTGAGGATTGTTGTTACCATCTCCAATGACTTGTTCATCCCACTTGATGATCGGCAATAGAGGAAGTGTGCTTCCAATGTACATCACTTCAGCTGCATTTTTACCTTCCTCGACGGTGAGATTGGCCGTCATGATGCATTTCAACCGTCCTTGCTCGACCAACTTGAGCGCCATATCCAAAAGTCTTTCTGCAGTGCAACCTATGAGGATCTTATAAAAATTCGGCAAGACGAGCTCCTTTTCATGGCTGATAAAACCCACATTCATATTTGGACCCTGCAATATAACCCTCTTCATCAACCCAAACAGAAGCAAATGCCCCCTCATCTTCAGCCTCCATCTTTGCGAGGACATTTGGAAGATAATTCAAATTCTTCGTTGTGGCAAAAAGCGGTGGCTTCATGGGGATGGTGGATGTAATCACTTTAACGCCTTCTTTGCACAGTAAAAAGTCATCGGCAATGACTACAGTGTAGAATGCCGACGTTGGACAGCCTGCAGGCGAAAGCAAGAAGTCCCCAGGGTCAGCACTCAGTCAATATCTTAAAAGTTCCCTTCTTGCGCTGTGAAACAGCTGCAAATTGCACAAGAATGCTTCGAAATGTTGGTGGAGAAAAGGGAGGGAGAAAAAAAAACCTTGCATTTTCAGCTGATATCAGAAAACCATGTAGATGGCCACCGAGCTCGTACAGATATCAACAGTGATCAGAAGCAAGCATTATCACAATCAAGCAAACAACAGACTTGCAAACATTTGCTGTTCAATCTAAATAGAACAGAATTATGCCTACCCATCTAGAATTATTGCAGTGTCAAAACACCCCACGTCCTCGATGAACCATGTGATCGTCAATGGGGATTACCATCATAGCAGGATGAAGAATTATTCCACCAAATACGCTGGAATATAAATAGATAGCTGGGTATAGCTTCTTGTCCACTGACTCCTACTTCTCGTGGAGCTTTTCAAGCAACCGATTCATATAAAGCAATAAGCAGCAAGAAAGTTATCAAACAATGCCATTCTCGGAATGTTATACACATTTTTTAATATACAATTAAGTATATATATATAAAGTATAATCAGATGATTATGTATTATCTTATCTTTAATTCAAAATCATTTTCAATTGTATTCTCCAAAATATACGAATAGTTTTATTGTTCTCGAAAAAATCCACTTGTTAAAAGAAATGAACTAGAATGACAAAAGCACTGTGAAGATTCTACTCACTCCATAATATTAACCTCTATGGAGGAAACTGTCAATGGGGGCGGAATGGCCCATTCTTATCAAATATGCTATTTTCTTGGGCCAAAAGACTTATTCCCACCCTAGGTTTGGTTCAATCCCAATTTGTTATCCATAAAATTTCAAAAATTATCTCATTTATTTTTTTTAATTCAAAAAGCTAACAATTTTTTTTTATTAATAGTTTTAAAAAGTTATTCTTTTCTCTTTAAAGTTTGATTTTTTCCGTCACCACTTTCTGATAAACTTCTCTATCTCCGACTGTATTCTCTCTCCCTTCTGGCTCCTCTCTCAATCTTGGGCTAAGGATAAGCATTCTTTAGCTAGTAATTCTTTCCAAAATTTTGTGTAAGAACACACAACTTCCGCAATTAATGCTAAAACAGACTCTCCTAATGCAATTCCTACCTTAGAGAGTTTGGTATTGAACCGTTCTAAATAAACCTTCAAGGTTTGATCCTTCTCTTGTGGAATATTTCCTAGATGACTTATTGCGACTGCAAAGCGCTTTGTCGCTTGGAACTGTAATAAAAATAGAACAGTCAACTGCTTCCATGAAACTGATTGATTCGTATGGTAATTTTTTGAACCATCTTTTTGCCCCTCCTACAAGTGTGACTGCTAAGCATCAACATCCAACATGATCAAAAACTTGGTGAAGTTCTATCAGGCGAGTAAATACACTTTTGTCGATTTATTGCTGAATTCTAAGAAAATGAATTCATAATCATAAGAAACTGATTTGTTACATTGAGTTATCGTTTGAGTGGTTGTCTTATCTGTTTCGACAAATCTTTTATGTTATTTTAGTTTTTTTAAATTAAAATCGTTTCTTTTAAGCCATTAGACACTGAATTATTGTTATTTAAAATAAAATTCAAGGGTTAACCCGAACACGAGTTTTGACTATATAATGTTAATTATTAAACAAATGAGTAATATTATATATATAACTTTTATATATAATTTTAAGTACAAATAATATTGTGTCACTTTGTAATTGAATATTTGAAAATTAAAGATAAATCAATATTAACTCATATAATTGCAAATTATTATTTGTATATAAAGTTTAATTGTAAATAAAATTTTATTTAATTAAATAAGCTAATATTCATAAATCTCACCAGTAGGGATGGATACAAACCAAGCCAAGCGCAAACACCCTTTAGATAGAGTTTGACTTAAATTTGTCTAGTTAACATTAAAGGTGATTCGAGTTCAATTCAAATGAAAATAGTTCGGTTTGATTCAAGTTTAGCACAAATTTATGGCTCAAACTCGTGGTTTGAATTCATAACTTATTAACAAAATGACATCGTTTAACAATTATTTAATATAATTCGAATCAAGTAACGAGTTAAATTCGAACCAAATTAAGTTATTTGTCTATTTCACGAGTTAAACCGAGCGAAACTCTATAGCTTAAGTTCAATCGGTTTTAAAACAAATCAAATATTTTAATTTAAAATCAGTTTGTATTCAAAATAAATAAATTCAAATTGAATCAATTTTTGAACGAGAATCAGTGCTGTTCAGATCCGGCACTTCTCACCGGTAAAATATGTTTCTGACAGAAGAGCACAGAGGAGCGGCGGGACCAGATAATGGGTGGAGATCAGAGAGAAGGACAATGACAAAGTAAAAAAGTGAGTAAAAGTGAGGGAGTGGCTAACCTGAGCAGAGGTTAAAGTTAAATACTGAAAAAGCGGACTCGCACAACTAAGCAAACAAAGAGGACGGAGAGACGAAGGGGGAGGGCGGCGCCGTTTACTTCATCTTTCGTCATCACCTGATCTCTGTCTTTCTCTCCCTCGCTACCCGAGTTTTCCATTTTTAGATTTTAACGTTACTTTATTTTGAACTTTGTCTGTTTTAAAACCCTATAGTTTGTTTTCTGTTAAAGACACCCTCATCGTTTTTAAAGTAAGAGTAGATACAAATTGATTTAAGTTTGGATATCTCTTAATTTAAGTTTAATTTGAATAAAAAATAATTTGATTTAAGTTTAATTTGAATTTATCAAATCAATATTAAAAATAATTCAAATTTAATTTGAATAAAAATAATTCGATTTGAATTTATAATTTAAATATATAGCTTAAATATGTTATTCAAATTTATAATTTGAATTTATGATTTATTAATAAAATAATATTATTTAATAATTACTTAACATAATTCTAATACAATTACAAACCAAATCTGAACCTAGCCACACAAATAGTTTATGAATTTCTTAGTTGTGAAGGCAAACTTTAGATTTTCTAATTAATTGGATGCATCGCTCTTTGAACAAATTCCAAAAAATTGATTAGAATATTCAAAAATAAACAAATTTAAATTCTATCTAAAACTTTTAGGTAATTATTAAAAAGTAAGAAAACTAAAGTTTTTTCCTCAATATCACACTATTATAAAAAAATTTATACTAATATGTATAAAATATCAATAACCCTCCAAATGTTTAAAATATTTGTACACCCTTAGAATCTTTCATATACTCCCTTATGATAAACTTCTCAAAAAACTTGAGATTTCATACCCACATAATATCTCATATTTAAAATCTTGAGGTTTTTATGTATCTTACAGTGAAATTTTTGTTTTGACTCTTTTAATTCGTATAATTTTACATACACCCTCAAATTATACTTTCTAGTGCTACCAGGGAAAATTTTTATAAACCCCTTAACATATAAACCATTGTCTTGATGCCCCCTTTTCTCAAAGTTTAACATCAAACCTTAGGTTTAGGGTTTATACATTAATATAACAAATTTATCGATTAAGTATTTGTGCCTGTCAAGGGAAATTCTAATAGAATCCCCTAGCTTATATATTAATCAGTTCCTTTCCCCTTTTCTCAAAGTTTGGTGTATACATCGAACCAAATATGTCTATGGGTTGGGTTAGAGTGGGTTAACTTCAACTCGACTCATCAGACTCATAGGTCAGGCTAAGCCTTAGACCTATACAGTGATAGGCCTTCGGATAGGTCAACCATATAATTTTTAAGGTCCAAGGTCTAGTTCTATATATAGGGTTGGGTCGACTCACGAGCCGACTCATTTAAATAAATTTTTTATTTTTAATAAAAATTTTAAACGCAATTTATTTTTCAACTATTAAAACCAATTACAGTATCTCAAATATTTTATTTATAATTCTTCACTTGTAACGGAGGAATACCGTGATCACATGATGAAAAATATTATAAGTTTATAACATAGTATAAATAAATTAATTTACATATTATATAATTATAAACATAAAAATATATATATCATATCATTTATCTACTCATTCTTAATGTCTAAATTTCTGAATTCATTTGATATTATATTCATTTGTAATATTTTGTAATGATAAAATTGAAATGAAAATAAAATTATTAATAAAAAAATTATTATTTATAAATTCAAATAGTTTTCGAAAGAAAGTTGATGAGAGAATTGAGAATATAACGAAATAATTGAGATTAAGAAATTTATAAATAAAATTAAAAACATAAAAGATTTGGATTGATTTATATAAAAAAATATAAAACAAATAAAACAACTGCAATACTCATTGAAGGCTTTTGCTTTTACTTGTGGCAAAAGCAACTGAAGTTTTTGCTATTTTATTTTATTTTCACTTTTTAATTTTTAAATAGTATCGGATCAGACCGACTCATAGGCCTAATATTAAAACTCACAATCTAACTCAAAAGACCTATGAGTTAGACTCGACATGCTACAATATCAAGCCAACCATGAATTTCAAGCTTTAGACTGGATCGCACCAAACCTTTTTTTTTTTTAAGTTCAGTGTTAAATCATTGGGTTTTTTGGGTTAAATATTAGTATTAAAATTTCAGTTTGACATCTCAATTAGCTTATAATACATTCACATACACCCCAAGTTGTACATTATATATTAGGTGAAAGATCACTATAAAACCCTCTAGCTCATATTTAGATCACTAACCCTCTCGTTTTCAAAGTTTATTGTATAAACTAAACTTTGATATGTAGACCAAAATTTGACTTAATCCACCAAAAATCCATTCAAATCAATCTACGCAAAACGTAGTCAAAATTTCTTGAATCCTAAACAAATTTACATCTTAATCATCTAAATAACCACAAAACTATAACTTTCATCCTAAAACACAAACTTTCAAAGATAAACCCGAAATAATCGACATTAGCATAACATAATTTTAGAAATATGTAAAATGATTAAAAAATTATGTGAAAATTAACCCTTTCAAAACAAGTTTAACAACCATGCCAAAGGGTAACAATGACCGCGTGCAATGGTGGAGAAAAATAACTGATCAATTTTGTGGTTGTAAAGTCAATTAAAAGTGAGTTTAAATTTTGAAAACGATGAACAATTGACTAAAAATTTTATATATATATATACACACACATACATACACACACGTGCCAGGGGTGTTATCTCTAAAAGTATAGTTATTTTGTTAGTAACATTTATATATTCGATTGTGAATATTAGTAAAATTGATAGAATATTAAAATTTTAAAAGAAAAAAGTTAAATTCAACTTTTTGTTATGTTTATAAAATATTGATTTCCCTAATGTAATAATTATAAATCAAATTATTATGTCCAAATTTATCAATTTAATCAATACGAGCGAATCTTATCCTTTAGATACTACTAGTTATATCAAGAACAATACAAATTCCTCATTTTTTTAATAAATAAATAAATAATTTTCCCGTAATTAATATATTTGTAAATACAATAATATTGAATTTTATTTTTATACCAACCATCTTCACAACTATACGTAACGACCAATGATTTAGATGGGCAGAAACTTTCAGTCTTTATTAATTTTGACGTAGGATTATCGTTGAAAATTAAAAAATGGACTTGAATTTAATAACCTAACTTACATCAACATGTCTGGTTACATTTAATATATCAGTTGTCTCGAAATGGCTTCGCACTTATGTAATCTATTTAAAGCAAACTACCTTTTTTGTATTTTAGGAAAGAATAATATTATACATATATATTTTTAATATATAATATAAATATATAAATAATATATTATTATATAATTAAATATTATTTTATATTTATGTATATAATATTACTCATAAATTATATTAAAATAATATTTTTTATATTTTTAAATACATAATTAAATATATAACTTTATACGGTTAAATAATATTAAATTAAAAATAAGATAATATTTATTTATATGATTATATGTATTATTTTAATAATACATGTATTTTTATTGATTATTTATTATATTAATTCTTTAATTTTATTATTTTTAAAAGTGGGTATACCCAATTAAGGAAATTAAAATTTTATTTCTTGAATTTATAAAAAATGAAGAAGTAATTTTGAACAAGAGAATATATAAAAAACTTTTAAAAATTAGTAAAATTAATGAAACATTCAAATTTTTTGAAAAAATATATAAATTTAAATTTTTATTATGTTTATAAAATTTTAATTTACTTAATATAATAATTTTAATTTTAATTTTTATATTTTAAATTTTATTTATTTAATTAATCTCGGACAGAATTTCTCGGTTAAAAAAAAAAAAAATCCTCGAGAATTGGCCGTTCGACCGAGGCATTAAAAAAGACAAAAGCTAGGTGAGAGTGGGGGGTGAATGGTCATTAAATTTAAAAGCTGGGATACAGAAAACTATATCCCTAGAATCGAGGAAGGGGGCCCGGGGGAAGAAAGGTTGAAGCCTGTAGAATCTGAACTAGTTATAGTACCATCCAACAAAATAAAGAGTAATTTATTATTTTTCAGGTGAGGATGAGTGAAATTACTCTTCTATCCATTACATTTAATCCTTATAATATTTTACTTAAAATCTAAGAAGCAGTTTATTTTAATAATTTATTTTTTTATTATTTTATTTAATTTATTATTAATATAAAATTATGATAATTTTATATTATTAATAATAATACGATAAATAATATAGATAATAATTTAATTATTATATTTATCTTAAGAATTAAAAAATTATTAAGAGAATCTTAATTTTATTATTATATTTTTATTTATTAATTTTTTATGATAAAAATAATTTTATTTCTAATTAATATAATAAATAGCATATAAAAAATATTTTAAAATAATTATATTTAAAGATATTTAAGTAAAATAAGTTATTAATATTCTTTTATTATTTTTAATCAAACACAATAATTATTTATATTTATCAAATTTTATTAAGTATAATAATCATTTATATTTAATGACTTTTTAAATAATATTTTTTTAAATAATATTTTAATTTTAATAATAAAATATTACTTAAATCAAATACTCTTTAAATAAATAAATAAAATTGCTACTGAAAAAAACCTAAAGTTCAAATGTTAAAAATGTCATTTTAACTTCAAAAATTTTACAGAAAATAGAAAAGAAAGGTGTAACCCAATTGGAATTACACCGCACAGGTGCAAATAAGTGAGATTAAACTTTTCCTAGCGTTATTATGTCAAAGAGGCAAATATAAAATTGTGATAAGGAGTATTTAAAATTATTTAATAATCGAATCAAACTAATTTTTAATTAAAAATTAAATAAAAAATTAATTATTTGAAAAATTAATTTGAATATCAGTTTTAAAATATAAAAAAATTAATTTTTCTGTTTGGTTATGAGTTTGTCTAATTTTTAAAATTGATTGATTGAATCAAATTGATTTTAAAAAAATTAAATAACAAATAATAAATTATTGAACATATTTTTAAAAATTGGGAAAAAGTAAAATAGAATAATTTTATTTAATTCGGTTAAAAATCAGTTAATTAGAAGTTTAGTTTGGTTAATTAGTGTTTTTGATTTAGTCTCAATTTAAATTTATGATTTTCTTTAAATAGAAAATTTAGTTTAATTCAAAAAAGTAGCAAACCTGTTCGATTAATTGGTTCTTGTCGAATTGATAATATGAGCGTTTACCTTATTGACATTGGGTCAAATCTCTTTTTCTGTTGGCATAGTTAAGTTTTTGTTAAATTTTGTAGTTTAAATATTCAATTAGTGAGGATTTGTCCTTTCGTCGAACCTTATGGAAAATAGTAATATTTTTAGGGAAATTAATTAAAATAAGTAAAATTTTAAGTGTTTATACGTTTTTAAACTATTCTAGAAAAGTTTTATTAAAATAAGTAAACCGTATTTTTTTTACCCTTATATTAAAAAACCAAGTAAAAATATTTTTTCTCAGAATATGAGTCAGTTTATGGTGGTTACAATGGTGGCTAGGGATTTTACAGTGAAATCCTAAATATGTTGAATTATATATATGGATGTTTTTGAATGTTTTGAACGCTTAAAATGATGTAGTTTCGATATTAATGGATATCTGGAAGTGTAGCCGTTGAGAGACAAAAGCGCGCAAATTTACAGTGTTGCGCAAACTGCGCAAACACTGTTCACATCACATAAACACTGTTTACACTGTTTACACTGCACAAATACTGTTCAAACTGCTTGCAAAATCTTGTTTACAGACTATGATATCTACTTTTACGCGATGTGAACAGTGTTTGCGCGACACTGTAAATTTACGCACTTTTGTCTCTCAACGGCTACACTTCCAGATATCCATTAACATCGAAACTACATCATTTTATACCATTCAAAATATTCAAAAACATTCATATACATAATTCGACATATTTAGGGTTTCACTGTAAAATCCCTAGCCACCATCGTAACCACCATAAACCGATGCACATTCTCAAAAAAAAAATTTTTACTTGGTTTTTTAACATAATGGTAAAAAAAATACGGTTTGCTTATTTTGGTAAAACTTTTCTATGGTGGCCTAAAAACGTATAAACGCTTAAAATTTTGCTTATTTTAATTAATTACCCATATTTTTATTTAAAATATATTTTATATATTAATAATTAAACTTCAATTAAAAATAAAAAAATCTAAGAATTTTTGGATCTTAGTGATACCTGCACCATCTATGTTTCCGAAAACTATAAATTGTATCTATAAATAAATTATATAAATTTATTCATATAAAATAAGGTGATAGTTTGTGATTGTTTACCTTTTATCATTTTAAAATTACTTAATCAAATAATATCATATTAAGTTATATAAATAAGTACGTATAATTTTTTTATGTACATAAAATTACCCTTCCAAAAATCTAAAATAAGGGTAGGAGATGGAGCTGACAATATTTTAACAGTACCATCAAATGATGGAGATCACCCATGACAACCTAGAGAATTCGAATACTTTATTTGAATTTTTACTATAAAGATATAATATGTAATTATAATATGAGTAAAACCTTTAAAATATGTGTATAATCTAACTAATTGAATTAAATTCTTACTACTTAATAATAAATAAAATATTTAAATAAAAATAAATAATAACGCGAGTAAATTTAATTATATAAAAATATAATTATATGTAATTTATAAAATTTTAACGATTATTAATATTGTTTTAATACTTTAATAATTTAGCTGAAGCAAATTTTATTAAAATAATATTTTTTTAAATTATTCGAATCAATTTATATCATATCAGTTTATTTTTATATAAAATTTAATACTATCTAATTTAATTTTAAATTTTATTAAATTGATTTAAAATAAATTATATATTAAAAATTTAATCTTAATTTAATACTTTTATATCAATTTTTCTTTCTCAATTTTTTTACCCGAATGTTAAAAGGGTAACAAGGGAATAGAAGAAAGAGGAAGAAAAATAAGATAGCAGCTATGTCAGCGGTGCAGGGTTAATGGGTTGTATATCAAAATCTGAGCATGACGCGTCAAAATCCCATTGCGTCAATTTGATTGATTGACAGATGTGATTGATTCACTTGACTAATGCATACGGATAGCAGTTTCTCAGATTTTACAATCCCTAGATTATATTATTAATTGGCAATAAAATTACCGATAAAATTTTTATTTATAATTTTATATATAAATAATTATATATTATTATATAATTAAATATTAAATATAAATATATTATAATTTATATATAAAAATTATGTATATAAAATTATATATATTTATTTTAGATATACAAATAAAAATATAATTATAAATGTGTTTTAATATTTAAAAAATCGAATAGATAATTAAATATATTATTTTATTAGTTTATAATTTGATTAGTTTAATTAAAGTATTAACTAATTCATTTTATTATTAAATCTTTATGTATTTTTTAAATAATATTAAATATTTATCATTTTTCAAATATAAACAAATAAAATTTAATTTTAAATAAATAATACGCAAACCCAGTTTTATTGATTTTAAATAGTTTTTTTTATTCAATAAGTTTATTGAGTTTGACCAAATTTCAAATAAGTTAATATTTATATGCAATAAAATTATGCTTGCAATTTTTGTGCATAAAAAACAATATATCACTATATAATTGAATATTATTTTATTTTTAATTTTTTGACTATCTAATCACATGATAATATATTATTATTTGTGTATAAAGTTATACACATAATATTACTGGTTTATATATAGATCGAACCAAATTGTAAAATCAAACCAGATTATAGATTGATTATGGTTTAACGGATTAAATTGACTGCGCTAGTCTGGCTTTAAAAATGCTAATATCATTATATGATTAGATAATTTTAAATTAACGATAAAATAATATTCATAAATATGTATCATTTTATATATTATGTACATAGGAGTGTTTATTAATTAATGCTTTGTCCCATTTTGAAACCAGTTAAAACCCTTATTTTATCAAATACCCACTTGAAAAATAGTCCCCAGCTTCAGAAAATGAAGTTTTCAGTGCAAATATGGCAACAAAACAGAAGGAAGGTTACTATCAGAACTTTTTACCTGAGAATATGATGAAACACTAATAGTTGAAGCTAGATGATGATGATGATGATGATGGTCATCAGAGTGATTTTGCTATTTTGGACATGATATATGAAAGAGATGGGTAATGAGAATTATGCTTTGTTTGTAATATAAGGAAGGGGTTTTTGATGAGTACAGAAGGGTATTTAACTTCATCAGGCTCAGTCTCAATCAACAATCATACTGGAATCTTTCTTCATTTTGCATGCAATATCTTCACTCTGCTCAAACATCAATTTAAACAATAGATGATGAATTGATGGTCCCCCTATCTAATAATATTATAGATTCTTAATAATCAAAATAGTTAAAAAAAACACATTGCATCATCTCTCGAGACTAAACTAATCATATTAAATAGATTAAACTTTATCGATCATACCAGCTCTGAGTTTAATGACTTGCCCAACAAATATTACTGGAGGAAATTTAAGCACTTGTTTTATGTTTGAAATTTTTATTATTTGTCGCTTAAACTATCTTTTATAGAGCATTTGATTGGAGCTATATAATAAGTTTATAGATTCTTAATAATCAAAAAGTAAAAATACACCCCTATACTTATTTGAAGTTGTCAAAGTCACACACCACATTAACTTAACTATTCTAAGTTTTGTTGTTATGGGCCAAATCAAATTTTCTTTGGCAAGAAAATTTTACTTAAGTCGATTATCTCTTCAAGGTTGAACAAATCATATTAAACAGGTTAAATCTTATCGATCATATTAAACAAATGAAAACTCTGCGTTTAGAGATCAACTCAACAAATATTGTAGGAGGAAATTTAAACACTTGCTTTCATGTTTAGAATCCTTATCATTTATCACTTAAACTACCTTTTAAGAAGTATTTAGTTGGGAGTATATAAAAATTACACTAATACTTTATTTTTTATTACTTATATTATTTTGTTTGGTTTATAAGTAATAAAATATTTTGATAATCTGTTATAACCAATAGTGATGTAAGAGGTAATATATAAAATAATCTTATTATCACATTTACCTTAGATATTTATTAATTTTTTAGACAAAATAGTATTTTTTTTAATTAATATAACGAGTAATATAAAAAATATTTTATAATAATTATCTAAGAAAATTTGACTAAATAATATTTTTAATATCTTTATATTATATCTAACCTAATATAATACTTATCTATATTTACTGATTTTTATAAATTATAATAATAATAATTTATACATATTATTTTTGTAAATAATCTATTTTTGTAATTTTTATTTTTTATAATAAAAAAACTGAATTCAATTACTTTTTGTAACATTATAACTCATTCCCACCTAAATGCCCATGAGAGATAAATACAGAGCTGGGCAAGGGGCCATGGAGTGACTGCTGTTAAACCTTTAATAAGCAGTATCCACCATGGAAGAGATAGATAAATAAAAACAGCTATTAAAAGCTTCACAATAACGCAGCAACAAACAAAACAAAATCATAAAATCTTTGCAATATGGTAAAGCTATTTTGCCACCTGCTTTTGGCCTCAATCTGTTGGAAATTTCTTTGTCTCTTGTGTCAAAAACTTGCAGAATATATACTTACCCTCTTCTCCTTGGTGTCACCAAAACCCTATCAAATGAACAAGAACACCATGCATAAATGAATATTTGCATGGTGTAATTTGAGCAGAAGAAAATTTGAAGGTAGAAAGAGAGACCAGACAAAGAACCCTGAAAGATCATCTGGATCGTATTAAAAGAATATTATTTTAATAATTTATTTTTTTATTATTTATATTTTATTATTTAATTTATTATATTTAATAATTAAAAAAATAAAAATTTAAGTCTGCTAAGATAATATTTATATATCAAATCTTTTAACTTATGGATTAATAATTGTGAACCTTATTACACTTTAGAAGATTGGTTTGACATCCGAGTCTTGAGAGAAAGAAATATAATAAT
>NC_058154.1:10231203-10379383 GCF_011075055.1 Mangifera indica
AAGGAAGTACTGTCAACTATTAGATATGCAAAGGTAAAAGAACTACGTAGACTTTAGATTTCTTCTAAACCCCAAGAAGATACGTAGAAAGCTTAATTGAAAAATTAATTCCAATCCTATTCTTTTAATTTTCAATTATTGTAATTAATAATTAAAAAAAATTAAATCAAGATCATGTATTAAAATTGACGGTTCAATGTCATTTCGAATTGAAACCGTTGGTTCTGAACTGGGGCCATGAACCGAAAACGTCGATTCTGAACCGTGGATGAACCATCCTATTACGGTTTCGTTTAGGGTCCTTATTTTTTCAAACCGTGAACCGTCGGTCATGAACCGTGGCCAGGTCTAATCCCCCTCCTTGGGAAAGAATAACAATGGTAGTGTATTTTTCAAAATGTGATTGCTTAAGTTTTGCTTTGTCAAGTTGCGAAATAGGCCTCTTTGTTTGCCTCGTGTATATATGCGCATTGTTGAACACCACATGCCACATTTTCGAAAGGTCAAAGGACTATTTCCCACCCAAATATGCTATTATCTTAAAGTTTCCTCCATTAACTTTGAAAATCTCATTTACCTACTCATGAATGGTTAAAATTAACGAAGTCGTAACCCTTTAAAATTTTATTTCTTCTCTCCCCCTCAACCCTTAAAACTAACCATTTTTCCTTAAGCCAAGTTTTATTCCCTAGGGTTTAGCTTTCAATCTCCGATGCCAAATCCCATAAGAAGACGTCTAGGAAGACGAGGCCATCGTTTTCGTCTGGGAAGATGAAAGAGCTTCATCTCCCGACAAAGCTTTTCAACTTTCCAGACCAGATTTTGATCTACCAGCATTTCAGAGGAGAAAAGAGAAACCGTTAGAGCATGATGATGCCTTGGAAAGCTTCGTCATTTGCGATGGCATCGAATTTGGCACCGGGGATTGAAAGCTAAACCTTAAGGGGGGGGGGGGGGAATATTATTTTTTAAAACTTGGCCTATGGGGAAATGGTTAGTTTTTAGGGGTTGGAGGGAAAACCTAGATTAAATTTTAATTTATTTTTAATATTATAGATAAAATGAAGATTTTGCCTTTTTTAAACCGTTAATTTTAATAGCTCATGGGTGGGTAAATGAGATTTTCATAATTAACGGTGAAAAGTTGAGATTACAACATACTTTGGGTGGGAAATAGTCCTTTGGCCTTTTAGAAAATATTTTACACGTTATGGTTAGAATATTACGAGTATGAGTTATCACCGGATATTGTAAATACATAAGAATTATCTTGTCCCTAAAGCCAGTCTAGACTCATTAGTACATAGGGATGCTACACCCTTAAGACATAGATGGGGTTTCAAAATGCCTAACATACTTGCGGTGAGGAGTGTTTCTGTTAGTGTATGTCCTAGAAATTATTTGCGTTGTTAGTTGTAGGTACTTTATTTGAATAATTTATTAATAAAAAATAATTATTTTTTTTATATACATAAACTGTTTTCTTTATTTTGCAATAATATGAAGTATATGTATGAATTGTCTGAATGATTCATTTAATATAAATTGAATCATTGAATTATTCCCTATAGATATGATATAACTAAGATAATTATATCACATAGTAGACATATTAAATATCTCCGTTGAATGTCATGGATGATATTAGTGCGGATGATCATGATGGTCATGTCATTAGGGTGTTAGTATGGATTAACAGTTAGAGAATCATTTTTCGAATATGACTAATAACGATAAATCACATGCTCATTAAATCATAGTCAATGACTTATCGTAAGATCGCAGTAGTGTACAAAGTAATCTTTTGACCTAAGACATTATGATCAGATCTGATACGAATATATATATGTAGAGAGAGAGAGAAGAGAGAGAGAGATTAACCACATTTCGTAAGACAAACCATACTGGTCATGTGTTATTTGTATGTAGAGAAAAATGATGGTCAAGATGAAATCCATTACTAGGAAAGTATTAGGTTCTAAATATTCGTTGATTCGATTCGGATCTGAGTTTTGAAGTGAACATTGATAAATATTAGAAATCAAATCTTTAGCCGAAGTATAATATAAGTCATATAAATGATGTTCATTATGACACATTCTAAATATTTAAATCGATAATTTGTAAAAAGTTAAAATTAGGATTTTGACAATCCATGAGTCTGAAATCGATCTAGATTGAATAACAGAATGAATATTATCTACATGGAACATACGATTGGAGATTTTAGGTTCGATGAAGTATTTATTTATCATGGTTTAAATGTTATGACACACTGTTAGATGTTTACCATAGTCATTGAGTTTTTAGATACACTTTTGAATTGTCTAAAAAGGGACTCACGACTATACTATGAAACCCACCCTAAAGGATCATACCGATAAATCAAGCTTACGAGAGGAAAATTAATTATCCAAGGTTGGTTAGCACATTTCGAAGGATAATAAGAATAATATAAAATATTATATGTGTGTAAAGATAACATCTTACAAGTTAATGTGTTAGTGAGATGAAATTAATATGGTTAAATATACATATATATGTGTGTGTGTATGTGTGTGTGTGACAAATCTTAACATTTTGGTACGTCAAAATAAAATTTTAGAAAACTATAACTTTCAACCATTATAAAAGAATGAAGTTAATTTATTATAAAAAAGGAGTTATCCATTTTAAACTAAAATTTTCTACTAAAATTGTAAAACTCTCTCCTCTCTCTTTATCTCATAACAATGGATAATCTTTTGACTTGGTGATGAACTTTCTTTGGAACTCTTGTAAGTGAGAGACTCATTTTATTATCTTATATCCATATAAGAGACAAAAGAATAGATAAAATTCATACCATTTCTTCCTTTTGTAAATACATATTTTGAGTCTTTCTCTCTTGACACATTTATTTTACATCTATTTTTTCACCCAATCTTTTAATATCATACCTCGAATATCAATCATTAATCTCCTAACATGGGTTACACTTTTTGCATAAAGGCGAATGATATCAACCTGGTGTCAATTAAGACTTGAACATCAAACTCCAATTATCTTGACCACTTAGGTGAAGCATTAAATATGAACGTAACGAACCATTTGCGCCAGACACTGTATGACGAGACTTTCAAGTAGTCTACATGTCAGCAATTTCATTGCATTCGATAGACTCTTTGATAAGGGGCTTGAATGGGGAACTTAGTGGAAATACATTCCAGAAATTCTGAATTATTTTGAACATCGCCTCTTGTACAAGCAAATCCATTTAGATAGATTAACAACAGTGGAAATTCTGCTTCTAAACGTTTAACCCCAAAAGAATAATATAAGCATTTCAGCCATTTGAAATAGAGATTGATAATATGATCCTTATATACAGAGGTAACAAGAACATTAAACAATTCTCCATCTATAAAGCAATAACCTCAAAAAGATACTTACATAGTGCAGGTTAGTGCCTTTCCAGAAAGGGTCAAAACTTCGAGAAAAAATCTCGGAAAACTAACAAAATCAATCCCCCGGCTGCCTCATCGTTACTATCGACTTCATAAGTGAACAAAGGCACAATTTCTCAAATGTGCAGTGAAAAGAAACATCAGGGTTAGAATCTGAAGGAACCAGGACACCTTCTCTGAATACAAATTTTGGATCAAACCTGTGTTGGGTATTTGCTTCAGTTATACTTTCACCTCCAGAGTGACAACTGCATTCCATTGCTGCAACTAAATTATTTCCTGAACTCTCACAATGACATCTATTCAGTGCTGGATATTCCGAAAAATTTTCAGGATTTCCTTGCCTCAGGTTGTCATAGAGAGCATTATCACTACTGTCGGTAACTTTTCTAACTAATGAAAGAAGATCCACAGATAATGATGCAACAACATCATGAACATCCTCTACAGTCCATTTGCTCCCATTCGATCCCAATGTATGAATAAGGATTTTCTGCATCAAATCATGTAGTGCGTGTAGGCATTCAAAGCAAACATGATATGAACACATGATCCCAGAGTGCACAGCGAGACTGGGTGTTTCACTGGAACATAAGTCGACGCTGATGGTATGTTCACTAGTACCAGGCTTACCATCATCAGATGTGGTTTTGATCTCTGTCTCAGACAAGCCACTAACGTGATCACTAGGTTTCTGGGAATAAGATAAATTGGTAACACCCAACTCACCAGAACAGTTGGGACCATTCTCTGAAAGGATAACGGGTTCTTTGAAAGCAAATCCATTGGAATGTCTCAAAGACTCAGAATCCATATCAATAACTGCATGATTCAAAGTTCCTTCTGACTCACATGGTCCAAGTTTACTTCCATTCTGTTCATTTAACATTTTATCAACTGATTGATCAACAACAGAATCATGAAGATTTGTATTCAAGGAAGTATCAGGAAGAACAATATGCTCTGCAGAACCCTGTTCCAAAATCCCAGTGCTGCCAGCAGGATCAGGATGTGTAGAATCATTATGTCCATTGTTCAAGCTAAGAGAATCAATGTGTTCAACCTCAAACCCCAGAGACCTAACTTCAGTGACTTCTGGTTCATGTGAGCTTTTATTAGAAACATTTAGCTTACATTCGTCACTTTGAATAGAATTATCCACACGGGCGTGACTTTTATCTGGACAACCCCCAATTTCAAGCCTAGGGTTTGCCACTTTTATCTGAGCATCCGATTCTAAACTGAAAAATTTTAAATGCTTATTGTTAGAGACATGAATTAGCAAACAAAAATGGAATCACAAACATATAATGATAATAGCAAATAATACCTCTGCAAGGAATATGCCCAGCTATTAACCACATCTTCCAGATAAGCCACTTGTGATAAAAGACGAACATATCGATACCTATCTTTCCCAGCTTGAACTTTTGCATTAATCTCTCCAACTATGAGTTCAAGAACCCTCCGCACATCTGAGCAAACTTCTGTAAGTGATGCATATACTCCTCTATATGCCATTAAACCAACAGCTATGAGGCCCCTTACCAAACCAGAATTATCTTTCCTATTGATATTGCTGGAGCCAGAAGCAACAGTGACTGTTTCCACTGAATCATTAGGACGAATAATACAGGAATTGAATGGCCATCCCTTCCAAGGTCCATTTATGTCTGCACAAGGACCGTCTTTTAACTTTGATGTGAACCAACAAAGCTCAGCAAAATGAGGATACCGCAGAATTTGATAGCCAAAAGTAGATATAGCTACCAGCAAGCTTGACCTTCCCTTCAAAATTTTATTGTTGGGTGGTGGCACTTTCACAGAAGAATTGTCAGGAAATTCTGTTCTATCCTTGTGTTCATTGGCTAAACCATGATCTGTACTGTGAAGTTCTGTATCTGTACAGACTTCTGTGAAACCATGAGTTTTGTGCTCTTTGCAATAATTTATATGGGTATGAGTTCTTTGATGAACCAACTGAACAACCAGTTGAATTATATCCCTTGATAACTCTGTTGCAGATAGATTGATAACAGTATCAGATTTGAAATTCTCACCAAGCTCTACAGAAAACCCGCGTACTGAGTGCTCCAAGGGAATTGGAAGATTATGATTTGATGAATGACTCCCAAAAAACTGCCTCACTCTTGGTGGGAGTGAAGTACATGGAATTTCTGAAGTAGCCTGTTGATACAAAAAGGAATTCTAATTTGAGCAACCAGAGTTAAGAACATAAGACACTGCAATAGGGAAAAGTTTGAAAAATAATCAACATGTTAATCATAAGATCATAGCTAAAAGGAGACTTAGTACTGCCAATATAGTGCAACTTATGTCTTGGTTATGAGATTATAGTCAAATAAGGTAGCATCATTGTCCAAACAGTTCACTTTTCTTTTTTCCCTTTTTGCTTTACTAAGAAATAGTCAAATCAAGCCACAGGTTAACACTTTCTAATCAGTCAGATAATAGACAGATGAACACTTCATGCACATGCTCCCAATACATTTTATTTCTCAATTTCTAAGCAGTATTGCAAAAGAGCTAAATAACCAAAATAATAGTGGTCATTTAACCTACCAAACAATCCTTTCTTTTCATGCAAACCCAGAAATATTTTCATAATTCAATATTTCCATTGTAAAGAGAGTTATCTTATATATTATTGTGAATAGAACTATATGAAACAGATAATTGGATTAAAAAAAACATATGAAAGTTGATGCATTATACCAAAAATTATGGTCATACAGATTACGTAGCGTCCAAATGATTGCTTTTTTAACATAATTTGATGCATCAAGAACTAAATTTTAGTCGTAATATTTACATTTGCACCAGCAATTGTCAAAAATATTGGTGGAAAGAACCCAATAGGCTTAATCGTTCCCCAAATATACATGTATAATAACAAGGAAAATATCATAAAGGATAGACAAGGAATAAATTGCACTTGTACCAGAATCATCACAGTCGTAGTCACACTTAAAGATTCCACCTGCTCAACAAATGAGCTCCAGGCATGAGAGGGACCCTGAAAATCCATGCTCTCCGCTAAAGAAGATTCATTGCTCGAAGAAGGTGGACTGTTTGTCAAAGAAGAATCAATCCCATTTACTTGCTGAAGCGTCTCTATAGCCCACAAATCAATTCTGGGCATGAATACTAAGCATGACCCCACACTAGAACATTTCACTGCCACAAAAATACATAAAATGAGAATTTTAAACCAATCAAACACGAGCACTATATTTACAGCACATTATTTGATTAGTAGTGAAGCTTTAAGCTTAAACACGTGTAATTTACAAAGAACATACTGCTTATGCACACATCGGGATTAATTAAAATATCGTACTGAAGGGATTAACTACAATATCCATACTCTTTGCTCAAGCCAAGTTGAAATTTCAGAAAGTATACATTGAACAGCAATTAGGATCGAAAAGGCTAATAGCATTAGGTCATAAACATCAACAAATCAAGCAAGTCTGGAAAGGGCAGCAAAGCAAAAGGTAATCTCTAGCATTCATTCAAATGTAGACCAAAACATCACCTTTATAGATTTTTTCAATTATTTGTTATAAATTTTGAGAAACATTTGCTACTATTGGCAGTAGTTTTCAAACCTCCCATACATCATATGAACCATAGTAGCTTGATTCTAGAACCAAGGCCTTGAAGAATAAAGGTGATACCACATATATGTCTGTAATATGAGAACTCTAGCAAAGTATGAGAACCATGTACATGCAAACCTCAAGTATTGTGTGTAGCGTGTACTTGCTTTAATGATTGCAAACTGAATAAATGCATTTCTCCGATTATCCTTGTCAGTGCACCCTAACCTAGGTTTATCTGTGGCCTAAAAAAAAATCAGCCACCTCTGACGATTACATATCTTTTTTTTCATTTTTTTTATTACTTTAAAAGATTCATAACTACACACAACCGTAACTTAACGTAACCTAGTCCCCACCCTCAGGGACACCCAGAGAGTTAACAATATATTACCCAGTATTGAAAAATTCTAGAAAAGATTCTTGGTATGAGATCAAAAAAACCCTAGAAAGATTTGATGAGGTAATCACAAGACCAGGAAGAAAACTGTAATCGATCCTCAAAAAGTAAATAATCTTGAATACCATGTCTCTGAAACACTAAAGCATGATCATCAACAAAACAGCGATAGATAAAACAGAAGTTAAAGAAAGGGAACTATACTTAATAGCCGTGTTAAACCCTGCACCAAATCATCATGTCCTTCTTGACAAATTGTAGCCAAATCAACCTTCTGAATTTCCACATTTCCAACAAAACAATGAAGAAGACATGCAGCAAGGTGCCTCTGGCCAGATCTTGGACTTCCAGAGATCAAGATCCGAAATCCAGATTTCTTCTTTGACGCAAAAGATATATTTCTAAAAAAACTTGTGTGCTTACCGCAACCATGCATTATAGCAGGTTCGTAATTAGCATCGCCATTGCTTGTATCACCAGCACAAGCATCAAAACCAGCAAATGTAACCGCTCCAGTTACAACACCGGCCTGTGAGAGACTTCTCTCTACATCCTTTGCTACATCTGCTTCTTGAAGAAAATCATCAACAAACGACCACCAATGATCACTTGGAATATTTTTCTTATCCAAAGCTGAAACAATTGAACTTTTAACCATTGTTGCAGCTTTAGTAAGAGGAGAAGGCAGCCACAGCCGCTCATCTAGATAAAGTGAAACAAGCAAGGTGGATAATGGTTGCAACAGACAAGGAATTAGGTGGGTGGAAAGAGGAGAGGATACTAAATCATAAGCAGCAATTCCTGCTTCTCTACGTGAGCATGGTGGCGGGGAACATGACAAAGCTTCCAACCAATCCCTCTCCTCCACGGCAAAGGAAGGAAGAGGAACACGTTTAGCACCAGAACCTTTATCTGCGGCAGCAGACAATATTTCTTGGAGAGGGAAATTCCTTTTCAAAGCAACAATAGCTGCTTGAGTACAAAGAGCCTGCAAATCTGCACCAGCAAAGCCGGTAGTTCTACTGGCAATCCACTTAAGCAATGATCCAGCGATTGGTTTAGGCCACCTTTGTGTGTGAAGTGCAAGAATAGCAGCACGGTCCTTCATTGATGGCAGCGGAAAATAAATCTCCCTATCAAATCTACCAGGCCTCCTTAATGCTGGATCAATAGCTTCAGGACGATTTGTTGCACCTATCACTACCACTGAACCTCGAGATTTTAAACCATCCATTAAAGCAAGCAATGTGGACACAACCGAACTATGAGTCTGATCCTGCTGCCTTGTTCGCTGAGGTGCCAATCCATCTATTTCATCAAAGAATATTATAGAAGGCTGACATTTCTCAGCAACTTGAAACAAAAGTCTTAGCTGACGCTCAGCATCACCAACATATTTTCCTAAGCAATCTGCACCCTTCCGGGCAAAATATGCTATCCGTTTATCACCACGAGCACATGAGCCAATCAATGCCCGTACCACCAGGGTTTTACCTGTTCCAGGGTAACCATGCAAAAGAATGCCTCTAGGAGGAGTAAGCCCCAGATTATCAAAGAACTCAGGATATAAAAGAGGCAAAATGACAACTTCCTTCATACAACGAATGACATCTTGAAGCCCAGCAACAGATTCCCAACCCTCATATAGTTTTCCACCGTCAGAGTCTGGACCACCAATATAGACAGGTGCAATTCTTAACAAATCTCGATGGAGTCTCTTGCTCTCACGCTTTAAGAACTCTTCATCCTCGCCACAGTTCTCCAACCATTTTTCTTCCGCTTCAACATCTTTTCGCCAGGCATCATTTGACAACTTCCTTATTTCCAACTTCATTTTTCTAGCTTTCAATTTTTTTATCCTGGCTAAATATTTATTACCATGAGGTTGAAAGAGATGCCGATGATCTGTACAGGCTATGAGAAATTTCCGATGATCAAAGATGCAACCATTAGCTCGTGCACAGGGCTGTCCAATTATAAAATGTCAAAAGCAAGAAAATGAAGCTAAAAAGTCAAAAGAGCAAATCAAACACCAACCAAGTGGTAAGTTTTTGGACACCGATCAACACGACATCCAATAGTTGCACCAGGCCTCCCACAGCGGGTGCATTTTAGGGCTCTTCCCCTGCAGAGAGCAGCCCTTACATTTTTTAAGCATCCCAGACCAGCAAAATAGACCTGCAAATATGAATCAACATGCATGGAAACTTACTGAGTGAAAGTGATTGTTGACTTCTGGCAATAAATCTAAAAAGCCATCTTAGCAAAATCAAAATAAATGGAAAAAATTTTGGCATGTGAGTAAAATAAATTTTATTTGGCAATCAAGTGCTAAAGATTGTTGCTTACTTCCAACACATATGTTCCAACACACAGCAAGACTAGAGTGGTGTAATGTGGAGCCCTAATGATGTTATAAACACATAAAATTGGTACACATACACACAGGAGATAATCACAGAGATCACCTAGAGCAGAAACCTAGCAATTTTAAACCAGACAATGTATATTACTTCCATTAATTAAGAGCAGACAACTGTATAAATACAACTAGCTAAATTGTAAACAATGTTACAAGTTCACGAAATGTTCATCCAAAGAAAACAAAGTACATGGAACTAGTCCCTTCTATGCAGAAGCAAAAACTGCCACGACCATCAACTTTTTATGATCCTGCTAATGTTTTTGATGTCCCTCAACTTCATCCAAACAGGAGTGCAGAAATAAAACAGTTGAGAAGTTGAAGGAAAACCTCCAGTTCCTACCCATGATCCTAGTATAAGTGAAAGATTTTTCATTATAACCGTGATGTAAATGGCATGGGATTAAGTATGAAAGCTAAAAAGATGGGATGAACAAAACATTAATCCAAACCCCTGAATGATAATTCAGGCAAAAGCTTTTAGGCTGCACTTCAGCATTTTGATCTGAAATTGCTTTGTTTAATCAAAATGAAATTTGGAAGATAACTAATTGAGAAATTTCAGTGCTCTTTCATAATTTCTTTTTGCAAGACCAAGCCAAAGTTCTATTGTTTATAATAAGATAGTTAATGCCTATGACTGGTTAAAAATGATGAAATCATGCAATTTGTGCAACACATTGATAGGGTTGCTTAAAGTTCCAAACTGAGTTAAGTCCAAATATCTTTCTAGGATGCCAATGAGTGCTCAGATATGAACTTTCTTAAATATTAAACACACACTACATTTCCATACACAAACAATAGAAAGAATTACCATCATCAAAAGATAAAGCATTTTCAATGTCAAGCAAGCTCAAACGCCATAATTCTTTACAGATATAACAAAACTAGTATATGGTTAATCTGTACAAGCAATAGGCGCTTGCATAATACAATGCATCAGAGAAGACTTCCAACAAGTATTTATGTAAATCATATCCTTGAACTCAGCAGAATTGAAAAGAAGAAAAGAGAAGTACGAATGTAAAAATGCACAGATATTTAGTTTTTTCCGCGTGCTGGGCAGACAGCCAAAGATTAATCTCTAAAATAAGCAGATATATATAATACTCATCCAAGCAAAACATAAAAGAATAAAAGAATAAAAAATAAACTTGATCAAAAAGGCTGCACCTCTGGACTCCAAACAGCACAGTGTTGATGAACCCAGATTCCAGCAATACCATAACGATCATTTATAGGGCCCAAGAGACGGCCAAGCCACCCAGGTTCATCACCAAATCCATCCCATAAATCATAGTTAGGCTCCTCTGAAGCTGAAGACCCACTGTAGGCCTCATTTTCACTCTCACCCACATCTTGTATCAACCTCTTTGGAGGCTTACCATCATTCCCACAACCACATAAACCACACCGTCTCCCCTGTTTAATGCGTGGCCTGCCAAGTGTAACGTTTGAACCACAGTTGATCTTATCCACCATTGCTGCATTCACACCTTCAGAAGGCTTTTCCTCAAGACTCACAGGACAGCCATCCTTTTGATCATCACTCCTTCCATCTTCCACGTCATTTTTTATATTTCCAACATCTTCTCCAGCATCTTGCTGATCTTCTCCTTCTTCTCCACCATCCATATGCTTCCCTTCCTTATTACTCTGCCTCATTGCTTCCACTACATCCTCTTGTTCAACATTAATGCAATCCTCTTTTAATTCCTTGTCACTCAATACTTCCCTCTCCTCTTTCTCAAAAACTTCTTCAGCATTACCCTCCACTCTTTCCATCTCATCTTCACCAACCATTCCACTCTCCAAAGCTGGCATACTCTCCTCACCCTTGTTGCTCACCACTTCCACTTCCTCATCCCTTCCACTCTCCTCTTTCATCCCGCTTGTCTCTGTCTCTGTCTCTGTCTCCTTCTCAGGCATTTCTTCTTCCTTTTCACTCTTTTCCTCTTCCTTCTCACTCATTTCGACTTCATCCCGTAAACTACTCTCCCCCAAGTTGCCTCTCCTCTTATATACCATCAACAAGTCCTCATTTTCCACTTCTTTATGCATACTCACTCCACTCACCACAGCCTCCTCAGCCATTTCCCCAAAGTGTTCCCTTTGGCCACTCAGCTCACCACTTTCCTTATTCCTCACTCCAAACCTCACATTCTTCCCTCTTGACCTCAACCTTGTCCCCCAAACCCCTGGTATCACCAATTTCTCAGTCTCCTCTTTACCCCTCCTTAAACTACTATCTAACCTCTTATTAACACTTGGACTAACATTTCTATCAACTCTACGCCTCTTTTTAACAGGTGGGGGCGACAAATCAAGCAATACTGGAGCCCGTCTCACCCGAGAGCTTCTACGAGGCTCCAAATTGAGCACGGACGTTCCAGGCGCCTCCTCTTCATCATCACCTTCATTTGATTCAATATGATTCCTATTATACTCCTTTTCACATATTGCGTCCAGCCTCTTGTGCTTCTTACGAAGCCGAGGCCCAGACAGATTACTATCCCTTCTCTTCGAAACAGACGCCGGTGATAATTGCATCACAAAATATACAGATATTGTTGTGCTTTATATAAATCAATAACAGTATCAATGAATTTATCTTTTCTATCTATACACTAATAAGTTTATCTAAAATCTTGAAATCTATGCAACTGGGTATCGATCGATATCGATTGTTGGGCAAATGGGGGATGATTACAATACCTGAAAATTAGTCAGACGAGCATTCAAATGAAGATTTGACACGGTGAGTCACCTGTTTGGCAGAGTTGAAGTGGACCTATATGATAGTGACATGAAAACCAATATCAAACGAAACGAAACAAAACAAAACCCTAGAAATCGATTGAGTTTTGTGTTTTGAATTTGTTTGTGCTCCAAGATTTTTTCTGGGTCTTCATGAATCATGAATAATATTTACTCGAAGAGTTTTAGCCAAACTAGGGCTATTACTATACGCTTCGGTTTCCTCTATATATATATTTTTTTTTCCTAAACGTCTCTTTTCGGGGTTTAACACCACGCGCATTAGAGAGGGTGTAGATTATAAACAAAATGTTTTAATTTTTTAAAAATTAGAAGACCAGTTAATTCAAATAACTTTTTTAAATCAATTTTTAATCAGTTAAATACCAGTTCAGGAATATAAATATAAATAATATTTTATATATATTTTTAATATATAATTTAAATATATAAATGATATATTATAATATGATTAAAGTTTTTTTTATAATTAAAAACTTTTATCAAACTTTATCGGACAAACAAACCTCGAGGTGTAATAGTTTTTTTTTTAGCAATACTATGTGTATCTATTTTTGGTACACAATTTATGTACACAGTGATGTGTCATCATGTAATTAGCTGATTTTAAAACATGTATCATCATATGATAAAGAAACATCTATCACATAATAACATCTTATCTGTGTATACAAATTATGTACCAAAAATAGGTATACATAGTTTTATTGTTTTTTTTATAATCAATTGGAGAATCTTGCCCAATTTTGTTAGACAAGCAAACACTGAGATATAATGATTAAACTCATAACTACTTTACTGAATACATCAAAATTTCGTTTTATACAATTTTACCATTTGATCCTGAATTAATCATTTCAAGATTTTTTCAAATGAAAAAATTACTCGAACTCTAACCTTTCACAATGGGTTATTTCTCTCAATCACTCAAGCTAAACCTTAAGATCATATAATTAAATATTATTTTATTTTTAATTAAAAATTATTTAATCATATAATGATATATTATATGTGTATTTAAATTATATATTAAAAATATATAAACATAATTTTATTATATAAATATACTATTAACAAATTCAACTTTTATATAATTATAGAATTCAAAACATTCTTTAACTATTCACATTTTATAAAGCTTTAGAATTGAGATTGATTGGTGATAATAATAAGAATAATATTAATAATAAATATCAATTAGGCGGGTGAAAGCACGCGCTACAGAGGATTTGAGGGAGGGTTTCAATGAAAGCAAATATATATGAATGAATTTGTGAAATTTTCCAAGTTCCATTCCGAATTTCCAACCAAAACGTTGCCGCCAAATATGTGTTCTGTATCATCAACACCAAAGCCAACGGCTCTTTAATTACAAATGTGGCTGAATCCTACCCTGTTTCGGTTAGGGGTGGTCAAAATTATATGATAACCGAATTAAATTAATTTTTAAATTGAAAACCAAACTAAAAAATAGATTATTCAAAAAATCGATTTGAATATCGGTTCAAAAATATATAAAAACTAAATTTTTGGTTTGGTTACCGGTTTACCTAATTTTCAAAATCAGTTAACCGAACCAAACTGGTTTTTAAAAAATCGAATAAAAATTTAATAAAATATTAATAGAATATTGAATAAATTTTAAAAAATAATAAAATATGATAATTTTTTAAAATTCGGTTCAAAAATCAGTTAACCAAAAATTCGGTTCGATTAATTGATATTTTTGGTTTGGTTCAAAATCGGTTAATCTTTAAATCGGTTCGGTTTCGATTCATGATTTTTTTCAAACCAAAATTTCGGTTCGGTTCAAAAAATGGACAAAGCAGTTCGGTTAATCGGTTTTGAACACCCCTAGTTTTGGTCATGTTACAACATGATTTGAATCAAATTCGTGCGATAATTCGATTTAAATTCAATGCAAATTATTTTTTAATAATTTTATTAAAGTTAAAAGACTTACTTTCTCTCAAAATTCATTGTATTTTTAAATTAATATCTGTTAGGTATTAAAAATCTGAATATCCATTGATGACTAATTAAAATTAATAAAACTAGTTAAGTTCCAAAAATAAAATCGTTATTTCATTAATAATATATTAAAAAATAATAAAACATTATTTGTTTCCCTTTTAGGTTTAGAAAACAATAATTTTTTTTTAGAATTAAATTTTGAAATATTATATTTTCCTCCCTAAGATTTTCTTATTTTTCTCCCTCCTTTTTTTGTTGTAATCACTAGTCGACTTCTCTCTCCTTCCCTTTTTCTAGTGTCGATAACCAAACAAAGAATATTCTCCTCACCGGATAAAGACAACTTGTAGTTGTCCAATGACGAGGACATTCTTCACCAGGTTACCAACATTAGAAAAAGAAAGGAAGGAGAGAGAAACTGACTAATGATAACGATGAAAAAGAGAAAAAAAAATGAAATTCTAAAAGAAAAAATATAATATTTCAAGGTTTAATCTTGAAAAAAATTATTAGGTTTTTAAATTTAAGAGAAAAATAAATAGCATTAACTAGTTTCGTTAATTTTAATACCCACAAATAAATATTTAAATTTTTAATAATTAACATATACTAATTTGATAATACAATAAACTTTGAATGGGAATAAATCATTTATCCTTTTATTAAACTAATTATTATAAATTTGAATCGAGCTTAAATTACCTAGATATAAACTCCATTCAACTCAAATTTATCCATAATTACAAACCCGTGAATTCTTTTTCAATTTTACAATTACTTATTTTTATTTTTATAATATAATTATAAAATTACATTATTCTTGGTATCAGAAATCAAATAAAAATTCAAAGTGATTAATTGTCATGCCCTACTTCTCATCATGAAGAAGAAATACTAAATTATATACAATTTCAAACTCCAAAATTATTTGATTTTGGCTTAATTATAATCTCACTTGAATGTACAAGAAATCAACATATTTTTACATTTAGCAATGGGAGAATTATATTTCAATTTGAATTTTCTATTTAAATATATTTAGCACAATTTATTCACAAGACAGAAGTATTTCATTATATAATTCCATTATAGATGAATTCTAGAGTTCAATAATTAATTTTTTTTAATTAAATAAAAATCAAATCTTAAGGTCATAAAGAAATCCACACAGTCCACAAAAAGAAATAGTCTTCTCCTTATCAATCTTAACTTTTTCTTTGCATAAATTTATAGAACAGTTTATAAAAAAATAATGAAAAGAACATAGATGAGAGAAATAGAAGCTAAGTTTCTTCATCATCAATCGAGAGATTGCACAACAGATAAATACGAAGATCGGATTTTGTGTCTTAGAAGTTCTAGTTTATCCCCAAAACACTATACTTAATAAGTAATATAGAGGATAATCTGCTTATCATCACCACATTAGATATTTAAATATTATCAAGGTAATCTTAATTTTATTACAGTTTTACCCTTATTAATTTTTTAAGACTAAAATAACTTTATTTTCAATTAATATAACAAGTAATAGTAAAAATATTTTAGAATAATTATACTTAAAAATATTTAATTAAAATAATATTTTAATATTATTTTTATTATATCCAACTAAACAAAATAATAATTTATACCTAATAATGTAAGTTATTTTTGTAATAATATTTTATTTTGATCATAAAATATTACCTTAATCAAACACACTCTGAAAGGTAATAGGATATTGACAAAATACACAACTAAAAATCTAATCTAACATAGGAAAAGACTTAGTGCAGCCACAAAAACCAAATAATAACAGTAAACCAACATTGCAACAGAAAAAGGAAAAACCTGACTGAAGATATGGGGGGTAAAATATAACTTCAATCTTTACCTATTCTTTTCGCCATGTTCTGTTGCCCTGGCTGCATTTGCAGAGCAGAAAAGGAGAAGCTCATCAAAATGGGAATAGTTTAAGACTTTGACTAAGTAATTTTTGGAGTTTCCAAAAAACTAAAGCATCAAGATCTGACCTGGAAGAGAAGGATCATGACTGTAGAAATCAAATAAATACAATGACAAATTATCGTTTCTGCATATTTTAATCTGCAAATACAGGTCTATCCCAAAAATAATGGACTAAGCTTAAGCAACTTCCTTTTTGTTATCAAATTCGATCCTTGTATAAAAACTCAACTTCTTGAGAACCAGGATTCCTCCATGCGGTAATCTGCATAAGTGCACCATCAGCAAGCATACGTTGCAAAACTCTGGCTATGTTCTTTGTGTCATCAATCCCCAGATGATGACTTCCAAACACGGGCATTTGGCGGTTTTTCATCATTCCCATCATCCCTGAGGCCTGTCCTCCATAATTGAGCAAGCATATGAAATAATAAGATAATTTTGCCAATATGCTGAAAAAAATTTACAGAACATTTTAATTGTGTTGATGAAAAACCTGACTCAACCTCATCATTGATCAGCTCATTAGTGCTTTAAGTTTGGGTTTGGGATAGATTGAAAAAGTAGACCGAGGTCATGTTGAGAAGTTTGGTGTCAATTCTTTGACATCAAACTTATTTAAATCTTGGATAAATGCTCAAAATTCTCGGCTTGTTTAATACCATATGTAAACTGTACAAAACCAAATTGATCACTAAGCCCAAACTGAGTTGCACCCAGAGAAAGTAAACTCCCCACCACCCCACACCCCACCCCCAATAAAAAAGAAAAGATATTGTTAAGCCATAAAATTTTAGTCCATGGTTGAACATAAAGGAGGAAATGACAGAGTAAATTCACAAAAATCTGAAAGCTCAATACATGTGTGTGCATACCTCACTTTTTTTAGTCTTGTAAAAGTTATAAAAGGCATCTTTCAGGTTGATCCACTCCATGAAATATGGAGGAAGCTTAATATTTGAGACTTTGCATTGATCAGGGACCTTTGTCTTCAAATCCCAATTTCCACTAAAAACCAACAGAGGAAAATTAATTTAGTGAGCCGGACATTTCCAACAAGTAGAGGCTATCTCATGGAGCTCCTTGTGGAAGGAAACTCACCAAGTCACAAATGCCGCTCGATGAAGACAACCATCTAGTTCTTTCCCCCACAAGTGATGTTGAGTCAACCAAGCTTCAAATTGCTCAAGAACTTCATTAAATGGGATAGCTGTGTCATGCCAAACGCTGCAGATATATAGTTGTTAAATAAATTTGCCACCAAAGCGGTAAAGATATATTGGGAAAGGGATATTACAATCCATGCTGATTTTTCAATTTCAAAAGGCTAGAAGCAGTAGAGAGTGTGCAATCTGTTAGGACTGATGTTTTTGTTACCTGCAGGAGCAAAAATTGAGAAGACAGGTGGCAAAACAAGGAAAGGAGCACCACCAAACACAAGGCAAGAAATGGGCAGGCAGTTAAGAAAGCGAGAACATCAAAGAAGTGAGAGAGCAGTGAGGGGAGGCAAGAAGAAAAATCAGAAAAGAATTGAGAGGGAACTGAAAAAGGGAGGCCTTGGCCTCAGGGAGAACTGAAAAATCAGATTATTTTTCCTTGTTCTTATTCTATTTCCCTCTGTCTATATTTTTATTCATTTGGTTGTTGTTGGTTGAGTGCACTGTGGATTGAATATATACATGTACACACACACACACATTTATTTGAATCTAGCCATTCATGGAATTGTTGCAGAATTGTTTGAGTCTGTTGTTGGATTGTTTGTTAATATTAGGAAGTTCTTGAGTAATATGTGCATGTTGATAACATGATCAAATAAAAATTAGGAAAATTACAATTTTTAGCCTTATTTTAATCCGTGTATACATATATACCACTCATTTCAAAACTTAAACAAATATATCATAACAGTAATCTACTTCCCCAAAATACACCTTTTGAAATGGCCCATGCAGAGATTCTCTCTTTTTCTCTACAACTTTTTTTCTCTTCTTCCTCATCTTTCAAGTGATAAAGGAATCATGTAGAGAGATTATCTCTCTTTTTCTCTGCAACTTTGGAATTGTACTATAAAAAATAGATTAAATGTTTCAGAATAGAGTCAATGTTTCAAAAACAAAAAAAGGAAAGAAAAAACTGAAAAGTGAAACGGATTTCAGATTAAAAATTCTTCGAAGTAAGGATATAAAAAAAAAGAGCAATTCACCAAAACTTAACATATCCACTTTATACATGAAAGAAATGAGATCATTTAATAGGATTTAACTTAAAAAAATAAATGATTGGTATTTAACTGGAAAAAAAATAATACTGAAAAATAAAAAACGGTTAAAAGGGGTTGACGGACGCCAACCCTTCAATTGAAAAGGTTGGCCTCGACCAACCTTTTCAAATAAAAAGGGTTAGCGTGGGTTGGCCACACGCCAACCCAGTTAAAATTAAAGGGTTGGCGTACTTGAAAAAAAAAGGGTTGGCGTTGACTTGTCGTTAACGTCAAGTCAACCCCTTTTTTACTATTATAAATAATTTTTTTGACATGAAATATATTATATTATATTTTCATCAGTCTTAGAATTCTCACAAATAACCATAAAATATATTATATCAACATAGAGTTCAACATTTTCATAATTCAAAGAGGTTCAATACCATAACATGTTAATAAATTAACAAATATGCACGAAAATAAATTTGGATATGAAATTCAATGATTATGACCAACTTCTGAACTATCCTTGGTTTGAGATTTGTACGATTTAAAATATGACATCTTAATAATCAAACGCTCTCCATATTTATAGGGATTCGATCTCCATCAATCATATTGAAAAAATACATTTTCTCTATCTCTAACAATATTAGGAGTAACTTTATCCAAGATAAAGTTATTATAATGCTTGCGATAGCCTACATGCTCGCACTTCGTTGATTTGGGAAAATAAAGAGAGATATTGATTTTCTTATATTCATTACAATTCTGCGTTCTTCAGCAAGTTATAATTCATCCACACATTATCAATAATTCTTGAATTTCTTATCCCGAACAAGATTAGAAATTATTGAAGTCCAATAATCTAATAATGGTCTTAGTAATTCAGATATCCTCTCATTTTTAGTTAGTTTTATGCCCTTGTCTTTTAAATCATAATATCTTTCATGCATGACACCAAGGTGAGTGAAAAAGTTATGCACTAGGTTCATCTTATAGTTCAGATAGTACTCCTTAGTCAACATGTTCACCCTACATATGTCAACAAACAGACAATAATAAATTATACATGCATAACAATATAAATATTTACTCTAAACAAAATATATATTTATTTAAATATAAACAAATTAAGTCAAAATAAAAAATTTTGGCTTAATGAAAAATAAAGGGGTTGTCGCCAACCCCTTTTTAATAAAAGTTAAGGGGTTGGCGTCAACCCTTAAATTTTTTTAAAAACCCAACCCCTTTTTTTTCTCTACACAGTTTTTTTTCTAAATAGGGATTGGCGACGCCAACCCTTTTATTTTTAAGAAAGGGGTCGCCAACCCCTTCAATTTACATTAAGGGATTGGAACCCCCCTCCCAAAGTAATTTTCCCAGGCAAAACCAGTTTCTTACATTTTTTTCATTTTTAAAATTACAACAATTGGCTAATTAACAATATTGTTAAAATTGTAATATTTTGATTTACTTAATTGAATTCTGATATAATTAAATTAAATTAATTTAAGCAGAATTTAAATTGAATTAATTTTGATACGATACAACACATTTATGCTTCTGTTTTATAAAAAACCCACCTGTTGTCCTGCCGTTATTTCGCCTCTGCAAATCCAACAAGTTTCGTCAGTCGATTGCTCACTGAATTTTTTTTTGTGCAAAGTATAGATTTCTCTCTCTTTTATGGTATGTTTAAGATAAATGTGTTATATATATATATATTGAAGTATTTTTTGCATATTCAACATCAAATACTTCATTCTTTGCATATAAAGTGGTAAAAATGTTTAGAGTCTACATTTTTTACACTCTAAATATTTTTACCGCTTTATAGGATAGGATGTCTAAATTGCCTTATCTTCAACCTTGAGAAACCAAAACTAAGTTTTCAGTATTACTTACTTTTAATGCACTGTAGAGAGAAAAAATGTATAGATATTTAGTATCAATATTTAAAACAAGATTTATATTTATGTGTTAAATAAGATCAAGTGAATTTTAAATTGTTGAGTTTAAATTTTTTATATTAAATGTATAAATATTGTAAACTCAATTGATCTTAACAACCGAAATTTTTAAAGCAGCACATGAAAGGATAATTCAAGAAACCACCCATGAAAAGCATGCACTGAAGTACTTGGTGTTGAATATGCAAAGAATACATCAATATATATATATATATATATATATATATATATATATCTGAAGAATCAAAACAAAAATGAATTGCAAAATCTTACAGAAAAAAATTTGCAGAAGCATGAGGGTATAATTTTTATTGCAGAATCTTGCAGAGAATTATTAGTGCAATAGTATTCACGTGATTCATCTTTAGCACACATATATATATATATAGAGTACATCTATCTTAAACATACCATAAAAGAGAGAGAGATCTATACTTTGCGCGAAAAAAAATTCAGTGAGCAATCGACGGACGAAACTTGTTGGATTTGCAAAAGCGAAATAACAGCAAGATAACAAGTGAGTTTTTTATAAAACAGAAGCATAATTGTATTGTATCGTATCAAAATTAATTCAATTTAAATTCTACTTAAATTAATTTAATTTAATTCTATCAGAATTCAATTAAGTAAATCAAAATATTGTCAAATATTATAATTTTAACAATATTGTTAATTACTCAATTGTTGTAATTGTAAAAATGAAAAAAATGTTAAGAAACTGATTTTGGCTGGAAAAATTACTTTGAGAGGAGAATTTCAATCCTTTGCTGTAAGTTGAAAGAGTTGGCGTTTTTTAAAATATTTTTTAAAAAAAGCCAACCCTTTTTTTTTTAAATTTAGGGGTTGATGCGAACCCTTTAACTTTTATAAAAAGGGGTTGGCGGCAACCCTTTTATTTTTCATTAAGCCAAAATTTTTTATTTTGACTTAATTTATTTATATTTTGTTTAGAACAAATATTTATATTATTATGCATATATAATTTATTATTATCTATTTATTAGTCATATATAGAATGAACATGTTGACTAAGAACTACTATTTGAACTATAAGATGAATCCAGTGCATAACCTTTTCACTCATCTTGGTGTCATGCATGAAAGATATTATGATTTAAAAGACAAGGACATAAAATTAACTAAAAATGAGAGGATCTCTGGATTACTAAAGTCATTACTAGATTATTAGACTTCAATAATTTCTAATCTTATCCGAAATAAGAAATTCAAGAATTATTGGTAATGTGTAGATGAATTACAGCTCGCTGAAGAACGCAAAATTGTAATGAATATAAAAAAATCAACATCTCTTTCTATTTTCCCAAATCAATGAAGTGCAATACGTGTAGGCTATCGCACGCATTATAATAACTTTATCTTGAATAAAATTACTCCTAATATCGTTAGAGATAGAGAAAATATTTTTTTCTCAATCTGATTGGTGGAGATCGAATCCCTATAAATATGGAGAGCGTTTGATTATCAAGATGTCTTGTTTTAAATCGTACAAATCTCAACCCAAGGATAATTCAGAAGTTGGTCATAGTCATTGAATTTCATATCCAAATTTATTTTCGTGCGTATTTATTCATTTATTAATATGTTATGATATTGAACCTTTTTGAATTATGAAAATGTTAAACTCTATGTTGATATAATATAATATATTTTATGGATATTTGTGAAAATTCTAAAACTGATGAAAATATAATATAATATATTTCATGTCCAAAAAATTATTCATAATAGTAAAAAAATGTTGGCTTAGCGTTAACACCACGCCAACCCTTTTTATTTTAAATTAGCGAGTAAGGGTTGGCATTAGCGAGTAAGGGTTGGCGTCGCCAACCCTTTAATTTTAACTGGTTTGGCGTGTGACCAACCCACGCCAACCCTTTTTATTTTAAAAGGTTGACCAAGGCCAACCTTTTTAATTGAAGGGTTAGCTTGGCGTTACGTCAACCCTTTTTAACCTTTTTTTTATTTTTCAGTATTGTTTTTTTTCTAGTTAAATACCAATCCTTTATTTTTTTTAGTTAAATCCTACTAAATGATCTTTTTCGATCGTCATTTCTTTCAGGTATAAAGTGAATGTGATTGAGTTTTGGTGGGTTGCTCTTTTTTTTTATATCTTTACCTCGAAAAATTCTCAATCTGAAATTCGTTTCACTTTTCAGTTATTTCCTTCCTTCTTTTGTTTTTAAAACATTGACTCTATTCTGAAGTATTTATTCTATTTTTTACAATACAGTTCCAAAGTTGCAGAGAAGAAGAGAGAGAATCTCTCTGCATGATTCCTTTATCACTTGAAAGATGAGGAAGAAGAGAAAAAAAATTACAGAGAAAAAGAGAAAATCTCTGCATGGATCATTTCAAGAGGGATATTTTGGGGAAGTAGATTACTGTTGTGGTATATTTGTTTAAGTTTTAAAATGAGTAGTATATATGTATACACAGATTAAAATAAAGCTAAAAATTTCAATTTTCCTAAAAATTATAGGTAGAAGAGTACACCAACAGAAAATTCAGAGACAGTGCAGCATTGCCTAGACTCCATTTAGCATTCCAAAATTGAGACAATAGAGGACATACCATCATAACAGGGACAAGAGATACTAAATATAGCATTATAAAATTCAATTTATCCAAATCATATCGAGAACAAAGAACTAGATGCATACCGATCAACTCCAAATTTTCCATATTTCCCTTCGATGTATTTGTTTATATGTTGCTCACTCATTTTTGAGGGCCTCACAAACCTGTTGATCAAAACTTATATTTATTTATTCTCCAAGTATGAAATGTCATAAATCATCTAAAGCCAATAAAAGAATAAAGGGAAAGGTTAAACATACAGAAATGGCAAGCCTGTATGATCATGCTCCTTGGACAGAAATATTAAGGAAGATAACTCTAATTATTTTTAAGCCCTACTCAAATCAAAGTGATTATCTCAAATAATAAAACACAGGCAACATAAGAAAAAAATAAACATCTAGACGTCCGAACAAGTCAATTTCTTTCTAAAAACAAAACAATGATTGCTAGATAAGCTTTATGCTAGTCATGATATATTTTTATGTTCTACGATTATAGATAATCCAAACTGGTCTCATCCTCTAGCTGAAAAAAGTTATTATAGATTCTCACCTTAGAAGCACCTGAATATGCATCCTCTCACAATTGAAAATTCCATATAACTCTAAGGCCATTGACAATGAACAATGGAAAGACAGAATGATACAAGTAAAAGATGCCAGAGAAACATGCGTTGACACAATTAACCAACAAGAGAGTGCAGAAGATAACAACATCCCACAAAAACATGTCAAGAGGAAAAAGAGAAAAACCTGTGGAAGAAATCTACAAAGCCCATGGTTTTTGCATCTATCATCAGGACAGGAAATTCAAGAATTTCAATTTTCCCCTCCAAATCAAGCACCAAGAAATAATCTAAATCCTGAGAGCACTTGCATTGAGAGGCAGCAGCTTTTACTTTAAGTTCCCTAGAGATATCATGATTAAACTTCTCAAGGTGCGTAGTATCATCCATCTAAAATGCAAAGTAACTCCAGTTATAAACCACATTTTACAATTTAGCATCAAATAAGAGGAAAACAAAGCTGAAAAACTACTATAGAAACAATGTTAAGAAAAACAGATGATTGTAAGTTACTAAGGCAAGTTACTATCCTTCACTTCTATAACCCATTGTATTAGAACAATATGCAAGTCAAGTATATTGATGCCAGTGATCGTTGAAGGTTGCCAAAACAGTCTGGTTTGATGAAGTTGAAGAGTTGAGCTGAGGTTGAAGTAAAGAAAGAGAAAGATTTGCTTTAACAATTCAAATTAGAGAGACACAGAGAGATTCATACATTAGGCAACAAAGACTACTTTTCATTTCTTCTTCCCTGCTTTTAAGCCACCTAGACACTGCATAACGGTCACTCAACTTTCACAATTCTATTCCAAAAAAACAACACCATATCAACTCATCTTTTACAATTAAAAGAAATTAAAAATGACATCATTCAACTTATTACTTATATAATTCAATTGGAACAACACAACTCTGCAGTTCTTTGGATTAAATGACACAGCTGCACTGCTCATCTTCTTCTAAAAATATCAATCCTTCTCGCCACCACATAGTTCAGTCTGTATCATATACAAAATGGCTAGTTTGATTAAATTAAAAATTTAATGGGAAAAAAAAACTAATGAAGAATTTAAATTAAATTTTTTTTTTCAATACCCAAAAATCCCTCATCCTCCCCTACATGGTTGCTTATAGTTCTAAACTGGGGTTACTTCCAGACACTATACCCTTCATAGCCAGAAAACTTATGGGAAATATAGCAAACCAAAGACGTGAACGAAGGGATTGGAGCCCTGTCTCTCACTATATATGAAATTCACTGTAAAACATTTTTGTAAATTCATGTATCCAAGAGTGTGAATCTAAGTTGAAACAAAAGCAGGAACAAGGTCCCAAATTTCATTGAAACAATTGATCGAACACGTATCATGCACAATAAAAATTCCCAAAACAGTACAAAAGCAACCAGCAAGCCACCAAATTTAGCCTTATCTTCGTTATTATTAAATGTGTGAATGTGAAGATGTTACCATGGTACACTTCCCCTGAGTGAAGTACAAACACAGCGGTTTCCATCGGGCGCCTGCTTTCTTCTTCTCAGTTACAAGATGAAGAGACGATGATGTTGGGACCGAAGAGCACATGTAATTGGCGCAACTGAGAGTACGGACACCGGCTATAGGCAGAGGGAGAAAGCTAGCCAAACGAAGAGGAGAAAGTCCGGTAGAGTGGAGAACCTTAAGAAACGACATTGTCGTTTCTAGATTTGAAGTAAACGGCTTCGTCTTTTGGGGTTGAGGGTTTTTTCATAAGCAGGGAATTTCAATTGTATTTCTTTCTTTTTCTCTCCCCTTTTTTATTTCCCTCTCTTTCAATCAAGATTTAGGTATATTGGATTTGCAGCTGGTGTGTTTGAAAAATGTTGATATATATCAATTAAAATAATATTATTTCAATTAATATATATTGAAATGATATTATTTTAATCATTTTTATTCAACTGTAGTACCGAATCAAACTCAAAACTCAAATTTGAGTTCGAACTCAAACTCGATTCTTCGCAAACAAACTGAACTCCAACACTTTTGATACAGACTCAACAAACTCAATCTTGAGCTACACTTAAGTCAAAACAAACTTAAACTCGATTCAATCTGACTCAAATCCAGTCCTACTAGGAATTCAAAAATTATAAAATACCAAAGATTAATACATAATACAATTTCTGAATCCAAAACAGGATGTAAGATTACACTTGCACAATAACCACTTTCCTTACGCATTTTCTTCATCATCAAGCCCTGTGCAATCTTCAATCACATTAGGCCTGGCATTTCTATTGTTCATTGACCGCATTTCTTCTATTTCAACCTGTAACAGAGGGTCACACACAACTTTTGCTGCCTTCAGAATCTTGGGGCACCCTGACAGGAGAAGAAATTTTCAGTGATAAAAGCTTGCATCGGGTATTAAAAGCTCAATTAAAAACAAACAATATACCTGCTACCGGGCATCGGCCATTTTTATTCTTGGATTTAATATAGGCCAAGATTGCATCCCTTTCATATATATGCTTGCACTCCACACTGCATCATGATAAGCCACAGACATTGAAACAAGTCAGACTCTGTTGTTAAACTAATATGCTGATGAACTCAAACGCCTGGCCAACAATGGAACAAGTTTATCTAGGCTAAATTCTACATGAATAAAACTATGCATATAAACTGAGATGACAACTTTGTGATTAGATGATATGATTATTAACTTTTTTTTTTACTTCAAAATTACCTAATAAGATGTTATCACATCAATTGGTATAGATAAGTTTATACAATTTTTTTGTATATATAAAATTACTTATCCTACAATACAGCCATGGCAAAACTAAGAAACCAACCATCGTTCACCTCAAGCTAGGAACACCTTAAAACGTAGAATAGGCAATTACTTTCATATGCACCGAAACAATGACTCCCATAAACATTAAAACCAGGAACCAATGATTCATCAGTTCTTGTGTCAAAGATAACTTTCATTTGCTATTTTCCAAACAATTGCAGACTCGTATAAACCGAAGAAAAACTTGAAAAATAACTAATAATAGGTCACAATGACATAAGACGGTTTTATTTGACCATGAATGAGATTCTTTTTCACAAATTTAGTTTTTTTCATATATATTTACCAAGTAGGCCCTCGCCAGACCAAATACAAGTTTGATAGGTAGCTTCCAACACTCCAGTTTAGAGAAGCTTGCTCATTTATAGTTGATATGAACTTCAGGATAATCACACTTCAAAAGCTAACTATTGAAATAAAAGAGCCCAAAATCATCTAAACCTCATACTAGTTGTCCATATTTTCTAATATAGGATCTAAGTCTTATACCTTGAACTTGAGATCCTAACATACTACTACACTCCGCAGCCCTAACGCCCATAGGGTTAACTATGCACTAGCTCCCTACTAACCTCGAGCAAACACTGCAATACCAACGTCACCATCAGCGCAGTACGATTGCAACTGGGAGATTTCGTGTTGACTTTGATATCAAATTATATAAAACTTAGAAGAACCACACCTCAAAAATTAGCTATTGAAATAGGAGAATCCAAGACCATATAAATTTCACACTAGTTGTCCATACTTTCCAATGTGAGATTCAGGTCTCATACCTTGCACTTAAGATCGTAACAATAGTTCACCCCGTTTTGTGCTTAAACAATATCTTAAAATTACCTTTCCCTTAATGGTAGTGCCCACCAACATAAATTCAGTCATTTTACTGATATAAGAGGAACAGTGAAGCCCCCACCATACAGACAACTGAACATGACATTAGATCAGCAATCAAGAACAAGTACAGCCATTAGCCAGTCAAAAAAGGCTGAGACATGATTGCTTAAAACCCCCTAGTGTTATCTTGGAAATGTTAAGGGAAAAGCATGTTCCTGTTAAGCAAATTTTTGCATATAGTATTTCCAGTTATGGTAAGAAAAAAAAAAAAAAAAGCTTACGAGTTTCTAAGAAGAGAAAAATAACATACAAAAGATCCAACTGACTAAAGAAACACCAAGATATGTTTGAAGTGAGCCTACAGTACCTTCGGACTGGGTCTGCTAACTCAGTAAGGGGTTTTCCACTCAAAGGACAAGTGAAATTCAAAAGGTTGCACTGGGTACTGGTCATTATAACGTCCTCCTGCTCTTCCCCTGGCATTGGTTCTCCTGCATGATGAACATTCTGCAGGGAAATAGCAAAACACCACCAAATAGATAATTAAAAGATAAAGTAGCCACAACAACTGATAGAATTTCAAAACAATAAATATGGAGATAAAAAACTTGGTGATTGTAACTCTCTTCAAATATGCAGACATTTATATTGATTGCCACAGGGTGTTAAAGTAAGTCAGGCAAGGAATAAAGGTTTAAATTAGCTATGCTTCACATTAATTTTGAAGTATTAATTTGTCGCAATATATACTACTCAATTCCTACCTTGAAGGTATTATATTACAGTGTTTGATTATCAGCCCATTTTTAAGTATTAAACATTGCTGTATAACTTCTTCAGTTTTTACCGCTCAAATATAATTTAAAGTATCTGTTGGTTGCTTGAGAGGTGTCTAAATTGTACTTTCTCTCCCTCAAACAGACACAAATGCTCCATCCAAAATGCTTTCTTTCCAGAAAATGAAAGGTGTCTCTTTTACAATTGACTGACATTCAAGAAAAAATGTTCCACATTTTGTACTAAATGTCTAGAAAAATACCCAGACAGCTTCTCTGAATTGACGCATCAGTGATTCCTTTTGTGGAAAAGATGATGAAGCAGTCTTGGACTTCACAAGCTCACCCTCAAGCAACTTCTTAAAATCTGTTAACTACAATTCAAAATTGTACCAACAAAGTTTATAAAAAGAAGTGTCTGTACAATTAAACCAACACAGTCATTGAACAAAGAAAGCCTATGCATAATAAGATAATCCAGTCACCTCTGTCCCAGGCTCATATAAATTTCCAATTGATTCAATGGATGATGAATAATGTGTACAGTCTCCATAAGCTTCTGACAGCTGCATAGCAGCATCCTCTAGTTTCTTCACCTGAAATTATTTACAATTACCAATTCCAGTAATATACAGAAAGATGCACAGAGTTCCTATCAAATTTTCAACTGTTGTTTAGCAACTGAAACAAAGACACCAGTTTTCAGATTCAAGTAAAAGCTAAATTATAGGAACAAAAAATTTAAAACAGAGCCATGACCAAAAGCCAAAAAAAGATTTGTTGTGAAGAAATTAAAACAACACACACACACAGAAATTAATTTAAAATGGAGGTATTGGAAGCAAGGAAAGAACCTAAACAACCACATAATACCCTAAATTTTTCTCATCTGAGGGTGCCTTTTCCTCCTTCATTCACATATCTTAGAAAACAAATAGAGCATATAGATGTGTTCTTTATCAGGCAACAAGTAGCCAAATACTTAAAGCTCTCAATAAGTTGTAAAAGGCTACTAAAACAGTAAAATCAGATCCTGGCTTCATCAAAGTTGTCAGGGTTTGGTAGATAGCATAATACTAATCATGGCCCATTAGCTCTAAAAATATGTAAATAAAAGAATATTTTAACATTAATGCAAACGAAGAGATAATTCTTTCCATAATTGCAAAAAAAAACTCAGAAATCCAAATTTAATGTACTTTGTTTCTTACAATTTTCCACATTCTCTGACAACAGAATGCACGTGCAAGTACATAAACAAATAAACAAACATAACATATCATTAAAAATACCATTTGAGATTGATTATCTCTTTCTAAATCAACTGCAACCTCCTTCATCAAACTCATTGCTTTTCGAATTTCCTGCAATAAACATTGAAAATAAATTATAATAGCATCAGATATAAAACAACACACATATGAAATGAGCTTCTTTGGCAAGCTTCTCAGCATCAGTTTCATCTTTCTTTCACAAACTACATATTGTACTTAATTTTATACAAATAATAACCAACTGGAATTTAACTTTAAAAGAAATAAAAAATAACAAGCACTTCCCATAACTCAACTAAATATCAATATCACATTAACTTAATTACTACTGCATTACACTACACCTTCTTTGCCAAGAATTTTCAATCCAGGTGCCCTTCTATAAATTTGGATGAATATATCTTCACTTAGGTATTTTTTTATCATAGAGAGAAATTTTTTTGGCAAACAGCAGTAAAAACTCTTCCTAACAAAACCAATCACTTGTATAAAAGTTCTAACAAAGTCTTTTGCCAAAAGTATTCCATGTGAGAGCTTTTTTTTTTTTTGAGTTAGAAAAAACACTTAATGGTTCTTTCTTTAAAAAAAGAATGCATTTTTTACCAAAGAGCACTTCCAATAAACTTATTAGCAATGCATTCTCAAATCACTTTAGTACAAGTGCTACCATATGAGTTTTCGGCACAGATATCACACCTCTATTGTAAATTTGATCGCTTACCAATAGCAGCCTTTAGGTTCTGAATACTAGCAACTGAGCCCTAAATTCGCTTCAGTTTTTTATTCTGAGTACATCACAATATTTTTTGGCGTTTTGAAAACGAAAAGTAAAATAAAAAAAAAAGGAATTATCGGCAGCAAGAGAAACGACTTGAAATTTGTGAGAACAGAAAACCTACACCAAGGAGGGAGTTGTTCTCACTGTATAAAGTTGTGGTGGCGTTTCGGATTCTTTCGGTTAGACCGTCGTGCCGAGAACCGGAGGTAGATGCCATTAGAGAAGGAGAGACCGATTGGCGAGCGTCTGGCTTTTTGGAGGGAATGAAGCTAGATGTGGTAAAGAGGGAAAGCTTGGGCTAGAGTCGGTGGGCCGGCCACCTCTGGCACAGCCCACCATGCCTGTAGGCTGTACTAGGCCAGGGCCAGTACTGTAGTAAGTCTTGCGGATCAAACTATCCGATCAGCCCATGAGGGCCCTCAGCACAGGTTGTAATGTAATGGATCGTATCTATAGGCCCTTTATGGGATTAGCACATGGGTTTGGTTAGTCGGCCCGGTTTTTAATAATAAATTAATTTTTTAAAAATTAATTATTAAATTTTATTAACTTATATTCACTTTCGAATTAATACAATCAAAGACAATACTCCATAAATAGCAGGTTGACCCTTCGAATTATAATTTTTATTTATTTTTAAATGATATAAAATCATCTATTTATTTTTATTACTTCTATTCGTATTATAATTAAACTTTTTATTTTTATTGGTGACAACGTTTCTAACTTATTTTCTTTAATTATCTTTTTGGTTTATCCCTTGCTTGATCTAGCATAATTGTAGCTCATACACTCTACTAACTAGGTTAGATTTAAGTTGAATCAAGCTTGAACTCAACTCGATTTGCATATACTAGAGCTCAAGTTTGTGGAAGCTAAGCTCAAACTCAACTTGAATTTGGCTTGGCTCTTTTCAAGCTCAAATTCTTAACTATTTTATTATTAAAACGACATCGTTTTAATATATATTGATCGAAACGATATCGTTTTGTATCAAAATTTTTAATTGACAAAAATGACAAGTAGCTCGAGCTCGAGCTCGAGCTCGAGCAAGCTTTTATAGGATTAGCTCGTTTCGAGCTTGTTCAAACCGAGCTCGAGCTCGAACAAATTCGATAAACATCAAGAAACTCATGCGTATGGTTATCAGATAGTATCACTTTTTACTTTTGTTTTATATGTTATTTCACCTTTCAATTAATACCTAACAACTTAGTTTTTATATATATATATATTTTTATATAATACTTTGATAATGAAAATGCTGAAAATATTTTAAATGAAAATATATTCAAATAATTGAAACGAATTTACTTTTGAAGACTTAAATAAGAAGAACTCGGATTAATATAAACACGAAATAAATAAAAGTGAAATTAAACTGTTTATTCTTATATATCATTGCAAAAATACTCTGATTTGATAGATTAACATATAAAGGAAAAGTCAAAAGTGTCCCTCCAAACAATTGAACTCGAGATGCCGATGATTGTCTCAAACATTTGACTTCCCATCATAAACAGGGTTTGCTCAATGTTCAAGGGTGTTCTTCTTTGAGTTCAACCACGTTGTTGAACAATCGCGTTCTCGTTTGCTCTTCTGATACTTTATCGAATACAACCACAAACTGAAAACAGAAATATGCTTTTGCAAATGGCAACATAATATTGAAAAGCTTACTACAGACCAGTTCAGCACAGAAAATTCGTTTTGCAAGAATATTCATCATATGCAACTTTCTTGGGCTTTTGAGTTAACCAAAGCAAAGCTTTTGAACAAGTTCGTGGCGCGAAACAAGATCTACATTGTTTTCGCTTTTATTCATCAACAGCAAGGGCACACAGATAAGGCAGCCACAAGCCCTCCTCCGTTGGCCAGCCTCAGCCTCAGCCTCCTTGGTCAGCTTGTCGTCACTGCACATAGGGAATAGGAAACGTCTGCCTTTCAGGGCCTGCCACCATGTCTACCCAAAGCAGGTCAGACTTGTGGGTTTACACCATCTATATGGGTGTTTTTAAGTTTTACAATCCAAAATGAATATCAACAAAAACTCAAAACTGTTTAACCATTTCCTAATGTGAAATTTGTTAGAATATTTTCTGACATAGGGCCATATTAATGATGATTTTAATTCAATAAAATCAGATAATTAAATAGTTTAATAACAGTTTATGGATAAACATAAATGATAAATAAAAATAAGTTAAATATACTTACAAATTATGATATGAGTAAACAATATTAGTATGAGTTTTAAAATTTACTAGATCTTTGATGAGATCTAATAACCAACTATATATTAGTTAAATCCCTATTCTGAAACTAATATAATATAATTTTACTTATTGAAAGCTTTCATTAAGAGATGTTTTAGAAGCAAAAGTCTAGTCCTTCAATACAGATAATTTTAGTAGATCTACGAATTCAGATTTAATCTGTATGATGTTTTAAGTATTTCTATAAACTATAAAATATTTAATTTTATATTTTATATTTTATATTTTATATATAGATTTGTGGTATTATGGTTACATGATTATATATTAGTTTATATGAATAAAATCTTATAGGATTTGTCTAAGATGCCACAGATGAAGCAAAACTCATAAAAAGGAATAGAGTGATTGAGGATTGTTGTTACCATCTCCAATGACTTGTTCATCCCACTTGATGATCGGCAATAGAGGAAGTGTGCTTCCAATGTACATCACTTCAGCTGCATTTTTACCTTCCTCGACGGTGAGATTGGCCGTCATGATGCATTTCAACCGTCCTTGCTCGACCAACTTGAGCGCCATATCCAAAAGTCTTTCTGCAGTGCAACCTATGAGGATCTTATAAAAATTCGGCAAGACGAGCTCCTTTTCATGGCTGATAAAACCCACATTCATATTTGGACCCTCTGCAATATAACCCTCTTCATCAACCCAAACAGAAGCAAATGCCCCCTCATCTTCAGCCTCCATCTTTGCGAGGACATTTGGAAGATAATTCAAATTCTTCGTTGTGGCAAAAAGCGGTGGCTTCATGGGGATGGTGGATGTAATCACTTTAACGCCTTCTTTGCACAGTAAAAAGTCATCGGCAATGACTACAGTGTAGAATGCCGACGTTGGACAGCCTGCAGGCGAAAGCAAGAAGTCCCCAGGGTCAGCACTCAGTCAATATCTTAAAAGTTCCCTTCTTGCGCTGTGAAACAGCTGCAAATTGCACAAGAATGCTTCGAAATGTTGGTGGAGAAAAGGGAGGGAGAAAAAAAAACCTTGCATTTTCAGCTGATATCAGAAAACCATGTAGATGGCCACCGAGCTCGTACAGATATCAACAGTGATCAGAAGCAAGCATTATCACAATCAAGCAAACAAACAGAACTTGCAAACATTTGCTGTTCAATCTAAATAGAACAGAATTATGCCTACCCATCTAGAATTATTGCAGTGTCAAAACACCCCACGTCCTCGATGAACCATGTGATCGTCAATGGGGATTACCATCATAGCAGGATGAAGAATTATTCCACCAAATACGCTGGAATATAAATAGATAGCTGGGTATGGCTTCTTGTCCACTGACTCCTACTTCTCGTGGAGCTTTTCAAGCAACCGATTCATATAAAGCAATAAGCAGCAAGAAAGTTATCAAACAATGCCATTCTCGGAATGTTATACACATTTTTTAATATACAATTAAGTATATATATATAAAGTATAATCAGATGATTATGTATTATCTTATCTTTAATTCAAAATCATTTTCAATTGTATTCTCCAAAATATACGAATAGTTTTATTGTTCTCGAAAAAATCCACTTGTTAAAAGAAATGAACTAGAATGACAAAAGCACTGTGAAGATTCTACCTCACTCCATAATATTAACCTCTATGGAGGAAACTGTCAATGGGGGCGGAATGGCCCATTCTTATCAAATATGCTATTTTCTTGGGCCAAAAGACTTATTCCCACCCTAGGTTTGGTTCAATCCCAATTTGTTATCCATAAAATTTCAAAAATTATCTCATTTATTTTTTTTAATTCAAAAAGCTAACAATTTTTTTTTATTAATAGTTTTAAAAAGTTATTCTTTTCTCTTTAAAGTTTGATTTTTTCCGTCACCACTTTCTGATAAACTTCTCTATCTCCGACTGTATTCTCTCTCCCTTCTGGCTCCTCTCTCAATCTTGGGCTAAGGATAAGCATTCTTTAGCTAGTAATTCTTTCCAAAATTTTGTGTAAGAACACACAACTTCCGCAATTAATGCTAAAACAGACTCTCCTAATGCAATTCCTACCTTAGAGAGTTTGGTATTGAACCGTTCTAAATAAACCTTCAAGGTTTGATCCTTCTCTTGTGGAATATTTCCTAGATGACTTATTGCGACTGCAAAGCGCTTTGTCGCTTGGAACTGTAATAAAAATAGAACAGTCAACTGCTTCCATGAAACTGATTGATTCGTATGGTAATTTTTTGAACCATCTTTTTGCCCCTCCTACAAGTGTGACTGCTAAGCATCAACATCCAACATGATCAAAAACTTGGTGAAGTTCTATCAGGCGAGTAAATACACTTTTGTCGATTTATTGCTGAATTCTAAGAAAATGAATTCATAATCATAAGAAACTGATTTGTTACATTGAGTTATCGTTTGAGTGGTTGTCTTATCTGTTTCGACAAATCTTTTATGTTATTTTAGTTTTTTTAAATTAAAATCGTTTCTTTTAAGCCATTAGACACTGAATTATTGTTATTTAAAATAAAATTCAAGGGTTAACCCGAACACGAGTTTTGACTATATAATGTTAATTATTAAACAAATGAGTAATATTATATATATAACTTTTATATATAATTTTAAGTACAAATAATATTGTGTCACTTTGTAATTAAATATTTGAAAATTAAAGATAAATCAATATTAACTCATATAATTGCAAATTATTATTTGTATATAAAGTTTAATTGTAAATAAAATTTTATTTAATTAAATAAGCTAATATTCATAAATCTCACCAGTAGGGATGGATACAAACCAAGCCAAGCGCAAACACCCTTTAGATAGAGTTTGACTTAAATTTGTCTAGTTAACATTAAAGGTGATTCGAGTTCAATTCAAATGAAAATAGTTCGGTTTGATTCAAGTTTAGCACAAATTTATGGCTCAAACTCGTGGTTTGAATTCATAACTTATTAACAAAATGACATCGTTTAACAATTATTTAATATAATTCGAATCAAGTAACGAGTTAAATTCGAACCAAATTAAGTTATTTGTCTATTTCACGAGTTAAACCGAGCGAAACTCTATAGCTTAAGTTCAATCGGTTTTAAAACAAATCAAATATTTTAATTTAAAATCAGTTTGTATTCAAAATAAATAAATTCAAATTGAATCAATTTTTGAACGAGAATCAGTGCTGTTCAGATCCGGCACTTCTCACCGGTAAAATATGTTTCTGACAGAAGAGCACAGAGGAGCGGCGGGACCAGATAATGGGTGGAGATCAGAGAGAAGGACAATGACAAAGTAAAAAAGTGAGTAAAAGTGAGGGAGTGGCTAACCTGAGCAGAGGTTAAAGTTAAATACTGAAAAAGCGGACTCGCACAACTAAGCAAACAAAGAGGACGGAGAGACGAAGGGGGAGGGCGGCGCCGTTTACTTCATCTTTCGTCATCACCTGATCTCTGTCTTTCTCTCCCTCGCTACCCGAGTTTTCCATTTTTAGATTTTAACGTTACTTTATTTTGAACTTTGTCTGTTTTAAAACCCTATAGTTTGTTTTCTGTTAAAGACACCCTCATCGTTTTTAAAGTAAGAGTAGATACAAATTGATTTAAGTTTGGATATCTCTTAATTTAAGTTTAATTTGAATAAAAAATAATTTGATTTAAGTTTAATTTGAATTTATCAAATCAATATTAAAAATAATTCAAATTTAATTTGAATAAAAATAATTCGATTTGAATTTATAATTTAAATATATAGCTTAAATATGTTATTCAAATTTATAATTTGAATTTATGATTTATTAATAAAATAATATTATTTAATAATTACTTAACATAATTCTAATACAATTACAAACCAAATCTGAACCTAGCCACACAAATAGTTTATGAATTTCTTAGTTGTGAAGGCAAACTTTAGATTTTCTAATTAATTGGATGCATCGCTCTTTGAACAAATTCCAAAAAATTGATTAGAATATTCAAAAATAAACAAATTTAAATTCTATCTAAAACTTTTAGGTAATTATTAAAAAGTAAGAAAACTAAAGTTTTTTCCTCAATATCACACTATTATAAAAAAATTTATACTAATATGTATAAAATATCAATAACCCTCCAAATGTTTAAAATATTTGTACACCCTTAGAATCTTTCATATACTCCCTTATGATAAACTTCTCAAAAAACTTGAGATTTCATACCCACATAATATCTCATATTTAAAATCTTGAGGTTTTTATGTATCTTACAGTGAAATTTTTGTTTTGACTCTTTTAATTCGTATAATTTTACATACACCCTCAAATTATACTTTCTAGTGCTACCAGGGAAAATTTTTATAAACCCCCTTAACATATAAACCATTGTCTTGATGCCCCCTTTTCTCAAAGTTTAACATCAAACCTTAGGTTTAGGGTTTATACATTAATATAACAAATTTATCGATTAAGTATTTGTGCCTGTCAAGGGAAATTCTAATAGAATCCCCTAGCTTATATATTAATCAGTTCCTTTCCCCTTTTCTCAAAGTTTGGTGTATACATCGAACCAAATATGTCTATGGGTTGGGTTAGAGTGGGTTAACTTCAACTCGACTCATCAGACTCATAGGTCAGGCTAAGCCTTAGACCTATACAGTGATAGGCCTTCGGATAGGTCAACCATATAATTTTTAAGGTCCAAGGTCTAGTTCTATATATAGGGTTGGGTCGACTCACGAGCCGACTCATTTAAATAAATTTTTTATTTTTAATTAAAAATTTTAAACGCAATTTATTTTTCAACTATTAAAACCAATTACAGTATCTCAAATATTTTATTTATAATTCTTCACTTGTAACGGAGGAATACCGTGATCACATGATGAAAAATATTATAAGTTTATAACATAGTATAAATAAATTAATTTACATATTATATAATTATAAACATAAAAAATATATATCATATCATTTATCTACTCATTCTTAATGTCTAAATTTCTGAATTCATTTGATATTATATTCATTTGTAATATTTTGTAATGATAAAATTGAAATGAAAATAAAATTATTAATAAAAAAATTATTATTTATAAATTCAAATAGTTTTCGAAAGAAAGTTGATGAGAGAATTGAGAATATAACGAAATAATTGAGATTAAGAAATTTATAAATAAAATTAAAAACATAAAAGATTTGGATTGATTTATATAAAAAAATATAAAACAAATAAAACAACTGCAATACTCATTGAAGGCTTTTGCTTTTACTTGTGGCAAAAGCAACTGAAGTTTTTGCTATTTTATTTTATTTTCACTTTTTAATTTTTAAATAGTATCGGATCAGACCGACTCATAGGCCTAATATTAAAACTCACAATCTAACTCAAAAGACCTATGAGTTAGACTCGACATGCTACAATATCAAGCCAACCATGAATTTCAAGCTTTAGACTGGATCGCACCAAACCTTTTTTTTTTTTTAAGTTCAGTGTTAAATCATTGGGTTTTTTGGGTTAAATATTAGTATTAAAATTTCAGTTTGACATCTCAATTAGCTTATAATACATTCACATACACCCCAAGTTGTACATTATATATTAGGTGAAAGATCACTATAAAACCCTCTAGCTCATATTTAGATCACTAACCCTCTCGTTTTCAAAGTTTATTGTATAAACTAAACTTTGATATGTAGACCAAAATTTGACTTAATCCACCAAAAATCCATTCAAATCAATCTACGCAAAACGTAGTCAAAATTTCTTGAATCCTAAACAAATTTACATCTTAATCATCTAAATAACCACAAAACTATAACTTTCATCCTAAAACACAAACTTTCAAAGATAAACCCGAAATAATCGACATTAGCATAACATAATTTTAGAAATATGTAAAATGATTAAAAAATTATGTGAAAATTAACCCTTTCAAAACAAGTTTAACAACCATGCCAAAGGGTAACAATGACCGCGTGCAATGGTGGAGAAAAATAACTGATCAATTTTGTGGTTGTAAAGTCAATTAAAAGTGAGTTTAAATTTTGAAAACGATGAACAATTGACTAAAAATTTTATATATATATATACACACACATACATACACACACGTGCCAGGGGTGTTATCTCTAAAAGTATAGTTATTTTGTTAGTAACATTTATATATTCGATTGTGAATATTAGTAAAATTGATAGAATATTAAAATTTTAAAAGAAAAAAGTTAAATTCAACTTTTTGTTATGTTTATAAAATATTGATTTCCCTAATGTAATAATTATAAATCAAATTATTATGTCCAAATTTATCAATTTAATCAATACGAGCGAATCTTATCCTTTAGATACTACTAGTTATATCAAGAACAATACAAATTCCTCATTTTTTTAATAAATAAATAAATAATTTTCCCGTAATTAATATATTTGTAAATACAATAATATTGAATTTTATTTTTATACCAACCATCTTCACAACTATACGTAACGACCAATGATTTAGATGGGCAGAAACTTTCAGTCTTTATTAATTTTGACGTAGGATTATCGTTGAAAATTAAAAAATGGACTTGAATTTAATAACCTAACTTACATCAACATGTCTGGTTACATTTAATATATCAGTTGTCTCGAAATGGCTTCGCACTTATGTAATCTATTTAAAGCAAACTACCTTTTTTGTATTTTAGGAAAGAATAATATTATACATATATATTTTTAATATATAATATAAATATATAAATAATATATTATTATATAATTAAATATTATTTTATATTTATGTATATAATATTACTCATAAATTATATTAAAATAATATTTTTTATATTTTTAAATACATAATTAAATATATAACTTTATACGGTTAAATAATATTAAATTAAAAATAAGATAATATTTATTTATATGATTATATGTATTATTTTAATAATACATGTATTTTTATTGATTATTTATTATATTAATTCTTTAATTTTATTATTTTTAAAAGTGGGTATACCCAATTAAGGAAATTAAAATTTTATTTCTTGAATTTATAAAAAATGAAGAAGTAATTTTGAACAAGAGAATATATAAAAAACTTTTAAAAATTAGTAAAATTAATGAAACATTCAAATTTTTTGAAAAAATATATAAATTTAAATTTTTATTATGTTTATAAAATTTTAATTTACTTAATATAATAATTTTAATTTTAATTTTTATATTTTAAATTTTATTTATTTAATTAATCTCGGACAGAATTTCTCGGTTAAAAAAAAAAAAAATCCTCGAGAATTGGCCGTTCGACCGAGGCATTAAAAAAGACAAAAGCTAGGTGAGAGTGGGGGTGAATGGTCATTAAATTTAAAAGCTGGGATACAGAAAACTATATCCCTAGAATCGAGGAAGGGGGCCCGGGGGAAGAAAGGTTGAAGCCTGTAGAATCTGAACTAGTTATAGTACCATCCAACAAAATAAAGAGTAATTTATTATTTTTCAGGTGAGGATGAGTGAAATTACTCTTCTATCCATTACATTTAATCCTTATAATATTTTACTTAAAATCTAAGAAGCAGTTTATTTTAATAATTTATTTTTTTATTATTTTATTTAATTTATTATTAATATAAAATTATGATAATTTTATATTATTAATAATAATACGATAAATAATATAGATAATAATTTAATTATTATATTTATCTTAAGAATTAAAAAATTATTAAGAGAATCTTAATTTTATTATAATTATATTTTTATTTATTAATTTTTTATGATAAAAATAATTTTATTTCTAATTAATATAATAAATAGCATAAAAAATATTTTAAAATAATTATATTTAAAGATATTTAAGTAAAATAAGTTATTAATATTCTTTTATTATTTTTAATCAAACACAATAATTATTTATATTTATCAAATTTTATTAAGTATAATAATCATTTATATTTAATGACTTTTTAAATAATATTTTTTTAAATAATATTTTAATTTTAATAATAAAATATTACTTAAATCAAATACTCTTTAAATAAATAAATAAAATTGCTACTGAAAAAAACCTAAAGTTCAAATGTTAAAAATGTCATTTTAACTTCAAAAATTTTACAGAAAATAGAAAAGAAAGGTGTAACCCAATTGGAATTACACCGCACAGGTGCAAATAAGTGAGATTAAACTTTTCCTAGCGTTATTATGTCAAAGAGGCAAATATAAAATTGTGATAAGGAGTATTTAAAATTATTTAATAATCGAATCAAACTAATTTTTAATTAAAAATTAAATAAAAAATTAATTATTTGAAAAATTAATTTGAATATCAGTTTTAAAATATAAAAAAATTAATTTTTCTGTTTGGTTATGAGTTTGTCTAATTTTTAAAATTGATTGATTGAATCAAATTGATTTTAAAAAAATTAAATAACAAATAATAAATTATTGAACATATTTTTAAAAATTGGGAAAAAGTAAAATAGAATAATTTTATTTAATTCGGTTAAAAATCAGTTAATTAGAAGTTTAGTTTGGTTAATTAGTGTTTTTGATTTAGTCTCAATTTAAATTTATGATTTTCTTTAAATAGAAAATTTAGTTTAATTCAAAAAAGTAGCAAACCTGTTCGATTAATTGGTTCTTGTCGAATTGATAATATGAGCGTTTACCTTATTGACATTGGGTCAAATCTCTTTTTCTGTTGGCATAGTTAAGTTTTTGTTAAATTTTGTAGTTTAAATATTCAATTAGTGAGGATTTGTCCTTTCGTCGAACCTTATGGAAAATAGTAATATTTTTAGGGAAATTAATTAAAATAAGTAAAATTTTAAGTGTTTATACGTTTTTAAACTATCCTAGAAAAGTTTTATTAAAATAAGTAAACCGTATTTTTTTTACCCTTATATTAAAAAACCAAGTAAAAATATTTTTTCTCAGAATATGAGTCAGTTTATGGTGGTTACAATGGTGGCTAGGGATTTTACAGTGAAATCCTAAATATGTTGAATTATATATATGGATGTTTTTGAATGTTTTGAACGCTTAAAATGATGTAGTTTCGATATTAATGGATGTCTGGAAGTGTAGCCGTTGAGAGACAAAAGCGCGCAAATTTACAGTGTTGCGCAAACTGCGCAAACACTGTTCACATCACATAAACACTGTTTACACTGTTTACACTGCACAAATACTGTTCAAACTGCTTGCAAAATCTTGTTTACAGACTATGATATCTACTTTTACGCGATGTGAACAGTGTTTGCGCGACACTGTAAATTTACGCACTTTTGTCTCTCAACGGCTACACTTCCAGATATCCATTAACATCGAAACTACATCATTTTATACCATTCAAAATATTCAAAAACATTCATATACATAATTCGACATATTTAGGGTTTCACTGTAAAATCCCTAGCCACCATCGTAACCACCATAAACCGATGCACATTCTCAAAAAAAAATTTTTACTTGGTTTTTTAACATAATGGTAAAAAAAATACGGTTTGCTTATTTTGGTAAAACTTTTCTATGGTGGCCTAAAAACGTATAAACGCTTAAAATTTTGCTTATTTTAATTAATTACCCATATTTTTATTTAAAATATATTTTATATATTAATAATTAAACTTCAATTAAAAAATAAAAAATCTAAGAATTTTTGGATCTTAGTGATACCTGCACCATCTATGTTTCCGAAAACTATAAATTGTATCTATAAATAAATTATATAAATTTATTCATATAAAATAAGGTGATAGTTTGTGATTGTTTACCTTTTATCATTTTAAAATTACTTAATCAAATAATATCATATTAAGTTATATAAATAAGTACGTATAATTTTTTTATGTACATAAAATTACCCTTCCAAAAATCTAAAATAAGGGTAGGAGATGGAGCTGACAATATTTTAACAGTACCATCAAATGATGGAGATCACCCATGACAACCTAGAGAATTCGAATACTTTATTTGAATTTTTACTATAAAGATATAATATGTAATTATAATATGAGTAAAACCTTTAAAATATGTGTATAATCTAACTAATTGAATTAAATTCTTACTACTTAATAATAAATAAAATATTTAAATAAAAATAAATAATAACGCGAGTAAATTTAATTATATAAAAATATAATTATATGTAATTTATAAAATTTTAACGATTATTAATATTGTTTTAATACTTTAATAATTTAGCTGAAGCAAATTTTATTAAAATAATATTTTTTTAAATTATTCGAATCAATTTATATCATATCAGTTTATTTTTATATAAAATTTAATACTATCTAATTTAATTTTAAATTTTATTAAATTGATTTAAAATAAATTATATATTAAAAAATTTAATCTTAATTTAATACTTTTATATCAATTTTTCTTTCTCAATTTTTTTACCCGAATGTTAAAAGGGTAACAAGGGAATAGAAGAAAGAGGAAGAAAAATAAGATAGCAGCTATGTCAGCGGTGCAGGGTTAATGGGTTGTATATCAAAATCTGAGCATGACGCGTCAAAATCCCATTGCGTCAAATTGATTGATTGACAGATGTGATTGATTCACTTGACTAATGCATACGGATAGCAGTTTCTCAGATTTTACAATCCCTAGATTATATTATTAATTGGCAATAAAATTACCGATAAAATTTTTATTTATAATTTTATATATAAATAATTATATATTATTATATAATTAAATATTAAATATAAATATATTATAATTTATATATAAAAATTATGTATATAAAATTATATATATTTATTTTAGATATACAAATAAAAATATAATTATAAATGTGTTTTAATATTTAAAAAATCGAATAGATAATTAAATATATTATTTTATTAGTTTATAATTTGATTAGTTTAATTAAAGTATTAACTAATTCATTTTATTATTAAATCTTTATGTATTTTTTAAATAATATTAAATATTTATCATTTTTCAAATATAAACAAATAAAATTTAATTTTAAATAAATAATACGCAAACCCAGTTTTATTGATTTTAAATAGTTTTTTTTATTCAATAAGTTTATTGAGTTTGACCAAATTTCAAATAAGTTAATATTTATATGCAATAAAATTATGCTTGCAATTTTTGTGCATAAAAAACAATATATCACTATATAATTGAATATTATTTTATTTTTAATTTTTTGACTATCTAATCACATGATAATATATTATTATTTGTGTATAAAGTTATACACATAATATTACTGGTTTATATATAGATCGAACCAAATTGTAAAATCAAACCAGATTATAGATTGATTATGGTTTAACGGATTAAATTGACTGCGCTAGTCTGGCTTTAAAAATGCTAATATCATTATATGATTAGATAATTTTAAATTAACGATAAAATAATATTCATAAATATGTATCATTTTATATATTATGTACATAGGAGTGCTTATTAATTAATGCCTTTGTCCCATTTTCAAACCAATTAAAACCCTTATTTTATCAAATACCCACTTCAGAAAAATAGTCCCCAGCTTCAGAAAATGAAGTTTTCAGTGCAAATATGGCAACAAAACAGAAGGAAGGTTACTATCAGAACTTTTTACCTGAGAATATGATGAAACACTAATAGTTGAAGCTAGATGATGATGATGATGATGATGGTCATCAGAGTGATTTTGCTATTTTGGACATGATATATGAAAGAGATGGGTAATGAGAATTATGCTTTGTTTGTAATATAAGGAAGGGGTTTTTGATGAGTACAGAAGGCTATTTAACTTCATCAGGCTCAGTCTCAATCAACAATCATACTGGAATCTTTCTTCATTTTGCATGCAATATCTTCACTCTGCTCAAACATCAATTTAAACAATAGATGATGAATTGATGGTCCCCCTATCTAATAATATTATAGATTCTTAATAATCAAAATAGTTAAAAAAACACATTGCATCATCTCTCGAGACTAAACTAATCATATTAAATAGATTAAACTTTATCGATCATACCAGCTCTGAGTTTAATGACTTGCCCAACAAATATTACTGGAGGAAATTTAAGCACTTGTTTTATGTTTGAAATTTTTATTATTTGTCGCTTAAACTATCTTTTATAGAGCATTTGATTGGAGCTATATAATAAGTTTATAGATTCTTAATAATCAAAAAGTAAAAATACACCCCTATACTTATTTGAAGTTGTCAAAGTCACACACCACATTAACTTAACTATTCTAAGTTTTGTTGTTATGGGCCAAATCAAATTTTCTTTGGCAAGAAAATTTTACTTAAGTCGATTATCTCTTCAAGGTTGAACAAATCATATTAAACAGGTTAAATCTTATCGATCATATTAAACAAATGAAACTCTGCGTTTAGAGATCAACTCAACAAATATTGTAGGAGGAAATTTAAACACTTGCTTTCATGTTTAGAATCCTTATCATTTATCACTTAAACTACCTTTTAAGAAGTATTTAGTTGGGAGTATATAAAAATTACACTAATACTTTATTTTTTATTACTTATATTATTTTGTTTGGTTTATAAGTAATAAAATATTTTGATAATCTGTTATAACCAATAGTGATGTAAGAGGTAATATATAAAATAATCTTATTATCACATTTACCTTAGATATTTATTAATTTTTTAGACAAAATAGTATTATTTTTAATTAATATAACGAGTAATATAAAAAATATTTTATAATAATTATATCTAAGAAAATTTGACTAAAATAATATTTTAATATCTTTATATTATATCTAACCTAATATAATACTTATCTATATTTACTGATTTTTATAAATTATAATAATAATAATTTATACATATTATTTTTGTAAATAATCTATTTTTGTAATTTTTATTTTTTATAATAAAAAAACTGAATTCAATTACTTTTTGTAACATTATAACTCATTCCCACCTAAATGCCCATGAGAGATAAATACAGAGCTGGGCAAGGGGCCATGGAGTGACTGCTGTTAAACCTTTAATAAGCAGTATCCACCATGGAAGAGATAGATAAATAAAAACAGCTATTAAAAGCTTCACAAATAACGCAGCAAACAAACAAAACAAAATCATAAAATCTTTGCAATATGGTAAAGCTATTTTGCCACCTTGCTTTTGGCCTCAATCTGTTGGAAATTTCTTTGTCTCTTGTGTCAAAAACTTGCAGAATATATACTTACCCTCTTCTCCTTGGTGTCACCAAAACCCTATCAAATGAACAAGAACACCATGCATAAATGAATATTTGCATGGTGTAATTTGAGCAGAAGAAAATTTTGAAGGTAGAAAGAGAGACCAGACAAAGAACCCTGAAAGATCATCTGGATCGTATTAAAAGAATATTATTTTAATAATTTATTTTTTTATTATTTATATTTTATTATTTAATTTATTATATTTAATAATTAAAAAAATAAAAATTTAAGTCTGCTAAGATAATATTTATATATCAAATCTTTTAACTTATGGATTAATAATTGTGAACCCTATATTACACTTTAGAAGATTGGTTTGACATCCGAGTCTTGAGAGAAAGAAATATAATAATATTAAGGTGGCGTGTAACGAGTGGGGGCTCTGTGAAATCGATAATTTAATCTTGTACTGTGCTGACAGGAGAGATATGAAACAGCTTTATCGATCCATGGTGAAGTCTCAAGATATCTCTCTCTTTCTCTTTCGGAAATATATACACACACATATATATATATTTCTCTTTTGTTTTTATATTTCATGAAAAACTACTTTCTGTTCCCTCTTATATTATTATTTTCCTCACTAACAGAGAAAACCTGTACACTTCCTCACGCACGCACGCATACTCAAAACAGTACCCCCAGACCCACTTTGCAGAAACATACATCACCATTTCTCTCTCTCTTCCTATCCATCTATGGTGTTACGATAAGCTCAGCCCCTGAAAAAAGAGAGAGAAGACCCAATAGGACACTGAAGAGTGAAGAGAAAAGAGAGATTTTCAAACCCTAGATATCATACCTTATAATTGCTGTTATTTATTAATATTTTTTGTTTCCGTATTTTTTTAAGGCCGAAAATTTCTGCCACCCAAGTTCTTGTGGCCATCTATTATTGCTTATAAGTTTCAAAAATTTAAACACTAATCTATTATTTAAATTCTGATAATATTTCTATAGGTTAAAATGTTATTTAATAAATAATATTAAAAATAAAATCCAGTTCCTTTTCACCTCTTTAGTTTTAAAAAATAATAATTTTTTTTCAAAAACTTAAATTTTGAAAAATGATCTATTTCTCTATAGGGTTTTTCTTTTATCTTTATCTCTGTCGATGATCAAAATCTATCAAATTCTTTGTCACTCTAGTGAAGATCGATTCCGTCTCTCCCTCTAGGTGCTCTCTTCAACGGTCATTGACATCCTTATCTCTATCATTTGATTCTTACCAGATTGAAAAAAATTGAAGATGGGTTCATCGTTGATTTGATATGTTGTCCCTCTTTGTCATTCAACAACGAACCCTCTTCATCACTCATTTCATTTTGGCAATTGACGAAGAATGAGGTCTAACTAAGAAGTCACTTGATTGTGGTTGAAGATGAACGAGATTCTCATACATTCAATTGATATTCGTCTTCATCCTGCGAGTGACAAGGCATGCTGAAGAAAGGTTGTTGATCTTGGAGAAGGTTGTTGAAGTGAATTTCATCACTAAAAAAAAGTGGTTTTTTAGTTAATACTAACAAGAGAAAATTTGTCACTTTTAAACTCTAGATAGAAAAAAATTATTAGATTTTTCACCTAAGAGAGGAAAATATAATAAAATTTTAATTTTTTTGTTAAATATTAGTTTTGCTCATAATTTTAACTGAGAATTTTAACATAATTTTGCATATAGGTGGGAGTTTGAGTTTTTGAAATTTGATGGTGTGAGTTTGAATTTACACCTAACCTTGGGTGGGCAAAGTATTTTGTCTTTTTATTTTTATTGTTGTTTTCACCTTCTTCTCCTGCCACTCGATTTATCAAATCCCCATCGAAACAACCCAATATAACATAACTCAACTACGCAAACCAAGTTCCACAAGCAACATAAGAAAAGTTCTCTCTTTGTTCTTATTTTAAGTTTCATCAAGTTTGGTTCTTTGTTTCTTTTTGTGTTCTAGTTGAGTATCGAGTTTACTTTATAGCTTTTGTTTCTTCTTCATGGATGCTTTCCATAATCACTTTGACAACTCTGATACCCATTTGCCTCCTGGCTTTCGGTTTCACCCTACTGATGAAGAACTCATCAAGTTTTATCTTCTCAAGAAGGTGCTTGACAGTAACTTTACAGGGCGAGCCATTGCTGAAGTTGATCTCAACAAGTGTGAGCCCTGGGAGCTTCCAGGTGACATCAGATTTTCATCACTGAATTTGAGTTATTATTAGTTGATGCAATGTTTTGACCTTTCTTTGTTAATTTCGTTTGGCAGAGAAGGCGAAGATGGGGGAGAAAGAGTGGTACTTCTTCAGCCTACGCGATAGGAAGTACCCAACTGGGCTGAGAACTAACAGAGCTACTGAAGCTGGTTACTGGAAGGCCACTGGAAAAGACAGGGAGATTTACAGCTCAAGAACTTGTGCTCTTGTGGGCATGAAGAAGACTCTTGTGTTTTACAAAGGGAGAGCTCCTAAAGGCGAGAAGAGCAACTGGGTTATGCATGAATATCGCCTTGAAGGCAAATTTTCTTACCAGTATCTCTCCAGGAGCTCCAAGGTATATAAATTCCCACTTACAATTTCCCTCTAAAGACTCATTTAGCTTAGTTGATAGTGCAAAGTTGCTTTCTTTAAGGGGCTCATAAAGGAAAGATTGGGGAAATAATAGCACATTGCAGAATATGGATTAACTTCTTGTTTTTATTGAGACTTAAACCCCATTAATAAAACTTTATCAGTACTCTTTAAACATCTTCCTTCTCAGAATATTCAAGTTTTTACACCCATTTTAATGGTTCCCCCTTTCTCATTTCCCAAGTTGAGATGAGAATATGCTCACACCAATTAGGGATTTTACACCAAACAGGTTAAATTTCGGATCCAATGAATCAGGTAAATTAAGTGCAAGAGGAGATTGTCAGAAGATTTAAACTATGCTCTTATACTTAAAAAGTCTTTTAAGGGCTATTTGAAGTACTCTTATTCTTGTCTTTTATGGTCACATTGCCTCGTTATCGCGAGATAACATAATTTTTATACCATTTACCGACCAAAGTCTCTATTTCATGATAAGAATAATTAGGCAAAGCCATAAGACTTTTTGTTTAATTTGTGTACTTTCCAGGATGAATGGGTGATTTCCAGGGTGTTTCAGAAGAGCATTGGTTCCACTGCGAACAATGCCAAGAAAACTCGAATGAACTGCTCAACTACAACTTCAACGCTAAACCTATCGTACCCAGAGCCCAGTTCTCCCTCCTCCGTCTCCCTGCCTCCGCTCCTGGACCACCCTAACACCGCTACAACGGCCGCCGTTACTGAAAATTGTTCCTTTGGCAGTCACGCTCCCACTGAGCACGTGTCCTGTTTCTCCACCATTGCAGCTGCCGCCGCTTCGGCTGCCGCTTCCACATTCAACCCCACTTTCGACCTGGCCCCCCCGCCGCTCAATGGAATTGACCCAGCCGGTCGTTTCTCAAGGAACCTTGGCGTCTCTAACTTCCCCAGCTTGAGGTCTTTGCAAGAGAATCTTCATTTCACTAATTTCATTTACCCTCCTCCGCCTCCTCCCCCGCCGTTCCAGGGTGGTGCTGTCTCAAACTGGCCGACGATGCAAGACATGATGGCTGCTGGAGGAGGCGGTGGCGGTACCAGGATGGCTGTGGGGCCTACTGAACTTGATTGCATGTGGACTTTCTAAGTAAATCGTCGCCAGCAATCGAGGGATTTCCTTTAGTGGGTGTGATTTGAACTTTTGATAATCTCTGTCCTTCCATGTGATTTTTCATTATTGTCACCAAAGTTCTAGTCTTGTTTGTACCAGCAGTTGTATCAGAAGATCAGGCACTTTAATGCATTAATGTTTGATGATTTTATGTTATGTTAAAAAACAAATCCCTTTTGATTGTTCAATCCCGTGCAATTTCTTTTTTCTTTTAATGTTGTTACCTCGCCGGAGCCGGACAGTTTTTTCTCAATTATACTAAACATGTAAAACTTTGTGGATTGAATTAACCATCTTGAAAGTAAAACTTTAAAAAGATATTTAGTTTGAAGAATGTTTTGTTATCCAAATTAAAAGATTACTTTGGAGATATATTATTGTCGAGATTATTAGATATAAATTATTATTATTATATTTAATAAAAATTTATAAAAATTAGAAAATATAAAATAATTATTGTGTTTGATTAAAAATAATAAAAAAATATTATATTATTTTGTTTAAACATTTTGAGTTTAATTATTTCAAGATATTTTTTCTGTCATTTAGATTATTTGAATCTTAAAAAATTAAAAATTAAAAATATAATTATAATAAAATTAAGATTATTTTAATAATTTTTAATATTTAAGTTGAATATAGTAAATATAATATCTCTTATATTATTTATCATATTATTATTAATAATATAAGATTATTAAAATATTTTATTATTTATAAATCAAATAAAGTAATAATACTCTCTCAATCAAACACCATTTAAGTATAATGATCGACTTTATATCTGTTGTACCAGATAAAATGAAAATTTAATCTTTAAATAATCTTTAAATGTTTTTAAAAGGGATTCATCTTGTTTCTTTTTGGGAAATTAAAGTAATTGGCCAAAATAATAAAGGTTCAAGTGAAATTACTTAGAAAGTTCAAAAATACCGTATTTAGCTCTAATGACCAAAATGCCCCTCATATGAACCAAAAATTTACAGCATTTCTACCAAAATTTCCCCTGGTATACTGTTGAAAATAAAAAAAATTCATAAGTCTCCTATGGCACAGCATTCATTCTTCTTCTTTAGATTTTTATTGACTTTTTTATGTTTTTCGATAACCAAAAATGATAAAAAAAGATTAATATATTATATTTACTCTTATTTGAATTAATTTATTATTAAAATTATTATGATTTGATGAAAATTAAATTGGTTTTCGAATTTTCTTTTCATACTAAGCAACTATTTCTTCTTCAAATGAAACATTAAATTGGTAGTTGGGATGAACCCATTTGGTACATTTATGAAATAAAGCTGATAGGCCTAAAAATCTACATCAGGCACAAGAACTTGTGAAATTATCATGTGGGGTTTGGTTTGCAACAAGTTGGAGCTTCAAGATAAGGACTTCATTTGCCACTTGCAGAAGAGACAGATCTAAATTTCACCCAACCAGAGGCATTATTTTTCACCCATGAAGCAATAATAATGAATCTAGTGTATAGGCAAGCAATGGCTATGGCTGTTAGCTATGTAAATTAATATTTGCCCAACTGACACACCTATTGTTTTTAGTACTGTGGAAGTAGGAGATGTATATACCAGTTTACTGATTAGTACAGATTCTTCTCCACAGTGTTGTCCATAATTATCCAGACTTCATGATAACAGCAGAGCTTTGTGCACAATGCAGCAATTCATTTTTGCTTTTTAACACAAATTTAGGAGACCCGGTTAGAGATATATTTTATTATTAAAATAGAAAAATAATTTTAAAAATAAATAATTTTAAAAATTATTAAATATAAATTATTATTATATTTGATAAAATTTTATAAAAATTGGTAGGTATTATTTTATTTAGTTATAGATAATAAAAATATATTAATATATTATTTTACTTAAATACCCTTAAGTTTAATTATTTGAAAATATTTTTTTATGTTATTTATTATATTAATTAAAAATAAGATTATTTTTACACAAAAATAATAATAAATAAATATATAGTTATAATAAAATTAAAATTATTTAAGGTAGAGGTGATAATCAGATTAGTTTTTATATTATTTGTCACATTAATCTTTATAAACTTTAACCAAACACCCCCTTAGAGGTTGTTTTGTTAAAGGTAACAATATATTATCTTTTTATTATTGAAAGTATTTTGTTTGATTTGTAAATAATAAAAAATTACGATAATTTTTTAATTATCAATGGTGATGTATGATATAATATAATAAATAATCTGATTATTAATTTCACTTTAATATTAAAATATTATCAAAATAATATTGAATTTATTATAATTATATCCTTATTTATTAAATTTTTAAGACAAAAATACTCTCATTTTTAATTAATATAACAAATAATATGAATAATATTTTAAAATAATTATACCATAGATATTTAAGTAAAATAATATACTAATATTTTTTATTACAATCAAATATAATAATTATTTATACTTACTAACATTTATCAAATATAGTAATTATTTATATTCATTAATAGTTTTTTTACCTATAATCTTTATTGGGGTCTAACTGATTATACTGGGAAGGTAAAACTCAAATTCAACAACTAAATTTATAATCATTAAATTGGATAAATCAAAAGTTTGATCTTATTTAGACGTCAACGAGTTTCAAATTCTTACCCTCTTAAAACTTAAGGGGGATTTCACAGTTTTTCTCAGTAATGCGACCTTGCAGGGGCAACAAACTCATTTTGTTGACGTTTAAATTTCACTTCATTTCTTCAAGAGTTCAGCTCAAAATCTTAAACAAATTATATTGTACATAGTGCCAAAGATTGCACAACTGCGGTATCTGCCTGCAGAATGCTGATGGCTTCCCAGTGAAATGATGACGATGAGGTGGGGTGATCAGGTTGCTAACAGCACATACAATACAAATGAAGGTGGAAAATTGGCATGTGATATGAAGATGATTGGCAAGGCAATCAGTACAGTAACATTTTGGGTCTTCTGGGACTGGCTGGAACCGGGACCAGTGCCTTCATTTGCATGCAGCTAGCTTCTGTATAGAAACTACATATATGGCACGCCAAGTACCATTTTCATGAAAGTTTTGGCCTTTAATCCCCCCTGCAAGTTTTCAGATGGAGAAATGTTTGCTCTTGAAATATATAAAATATCCAAACACCAAAAGCTGGAGTTTGGATGTTATGTAAAGGGGAAGAGAATTACTGTTATTTGAGTTTTTTTTTTTTTAAAATGGCGTAAGACTCTTTGATTTGATGATTTCTTTAACATTTTGTGTTGCAGTGTTGGGATTTTTTTTTTTTTAATAATAAGAAAACCCACCCAAATTAGATTGTTTTTTTGTGACTGAATTAACTATATAAAATAGATAAAACATCGAGTTCAGCAACTATCCCATAATTACTTTATCATATAAGTCAAAAGTTTAATCATAAAATACTGTCAAATAAGATTTAAACATATACCCTCTTACACATAAATCCCTCAATTCATTATCATTCAAACTACCATTTGGTGCAAGTGTTGGGAATTTGCCCGATTTCAAATTTTGGAGGAGACATGGCCATGGATGATTAGACATTTTCTGTTTCTTTTTATGGTAGATATGGTAGGATTTAAACATGAAGTTTCAAAGTAAAGGATGGCTAATAAAGCAGATTGTAGGCTATCTTCTGTTTCTTGTTTGTCCTCCTGCATTTGCTTCAACAGAAAGCATTTTCTTCTTGGGCTACATCCTTTACTGGTTTGTTCTTTGTTTGATATGCTATCTATTTTATAAAAAATGGAATGAATATATTCTTTATTTATTTATTCATCAAATATTTTTTTATAACAAAAAACTTTATTCCAGTTTTGACTGATTTCATAATTAAAGATTTGATTTTGATATGACTTGGAACGATTTTAAACTCAAATTTTGTGCTATGAAATTCTTGACTCTTACTATTCAAATTACCCTTGAGGGGCTACCATCATTAATTGGTTCTGTTTTCATTTAATAGTTGTGCCAGTTTTGCAAGGACTGGCTAATGTATAGGCTTCTAATAATTTGTCCAACATTCGGTGATTTGACTTAAAACTCTTGACATTTGGTAAAAATGCCTAACAATATATATAAAAAAAAAAAAAAAGGCCAAAAGACTTCTTTCCGCCCAAGGTTTAGGGTATATCGCCACTTGTACCCATAAGAGTTTAAAAAAGGCCACAGAATTGATTCTCGCCTAATTCCAAAGTTACATTTGCAGGATTTGAAAACTTCTAAATTTCACCGTAAGCTAATTGTCGTTAAAATTTTTGTTTAAAATAATAGTAAAATTATCATTTTATTAATAATATTAAAAATATATAAAATTTATTATATTTTTCCTTTAAGATTTAAAAACTAATAACTTCAATCCTACCTAAAGTTTTCTAACATTCAAAAATAATATTTTTTGCTCCAAAACCTAAGGTTTATTTTCTTCTTCCCTCTAGTCACCATCTCTAACCACCGATGATGACACTTCAGCATCCTACCCCTGTTGATGACGAGGCAATTGGGATGACGAAGTTTTCGTCATCTCGGTTGCTCGTTGTCGATGAAGCTAGGGTGCTATCATCCATTGTCAACAACAAAGGAAGAACCGGAGTTGATCATAAGAAAATGAAAAGGGATTTTGAAAACTTAATTCTGAAAAAAAAATTGTTAATTTTTCAAATTAAGGGAGGAAAATAATATAAATTTTTAGGGTTTATTTGTAAAATGATAATTTTATCTTTATCTGTAACAAAAAATTTTAATAATAGTCGACTTATGGGTAAAACTTTGAGTTTTTCAAACTCCACGATTGTAACTTGATACATATCAAAACTTGGGTGGGAATTAGTCCTTTGGCCTTTTAAAAACTCACTTTTTTGTCTGTTGTCAAACTTTTATTAAAATTTTATATTAGATATAACTCTGTCTAAACTTTTTTACTTTTGAAAAGTGACATTCCCCCCTCCCCCCAACCTAAAGTTTTTTTCTTCATCTCTCAGGCCACTATATCTGTCTTTGATGACCTCCTCTTCCACCCTAAAGCTTTGTTGGCTCTCTCTGTGTCTATTGACAGACAAAAACGAATTGTTTTTGTTGATAAAGAGATGAAGACAATTTCATCTTCGTCGACAAAGAGACAAAGATGATTTCGTCTTCGTCTCTTCATCTGCTGACGAAGAGAGATGAATCATCCTTGTCTCTCTTTGTCGATGAAAAGAGACAAATCATCCTTATCTCTCTCTTTTGACAAAACAAGGATGATGATTTCGTCTCTTCAAGGATATCTAACTGAATTTGGATGACGGATAAGTATTTAGATTTTTAAAACTTTACAGATGAGACTCTGGGAATACATTAAACTTGGGTGGGAATAAGTCTTTCGGCGCCAAACAAAATATATATTTATTTCATCTAATTGTTGTATGAGATTGTACAAATAAATTAAGGAAGAATAATTATTTTCCAAGGGAATTATCTTAGAGAAATAAGTTGTCATTCTTAAAGTCAATAAATGATAAATTCTCATATTCTTTTAAATTTTTCTATCAAATCTAATTACAAAAACGTATTTATTTAGTTTTATTTTAAATATAAATATAAATTTTATGAAAATAAAAGAAAATAATTATAGACTTGTTTATTTGTTTGATTGAATGTTAAATAGATTTGTTTGTTTTATTAGATATTTGATTAAGACTGTTGCTAGTATCAAGAATTCTAGTGTCGTCGATTAAATAATGGTGTTTTCGACAACCGTAAAGAATGGTGATAGTGTTATCAATGATGATAGAGGATGATAGTGATAAGAAAAATATAAGGTTGATGATGAATGTTCATTATTGTTGAAGGAAATAGTAGAGACCAAGGGTGAGCAAAGGAATCTCCGTCATACATAGTTGTAATCTTTTTTAATAATACTATATATATATATATTTTATGTATAAATAATGATATATCATTATATAACTGAGTGTTGTTTTATCTTAATTTTCATCAATCTAATTACATGATAACATATTATTATTTATATATAAATTTATGTATAAAAATCATACACATAACATTACTCTTTTTTTTTCAGTCTCCCTTTTTATTTTTTTAAAGAAACAAGTTGTGATCTGCTCGCCATTTTTGTTATGTATAAAGTGTTCAGTCTCTTCCCAGTGCTCTCTTTTGTAAGGCATGTAGAAGTTTAGCTTTCGTTAACTTGGGAAAATGGCCATGGCTGATTACAGTCCCACGTTGAGGGCCACTGGATCTTTATACAGTGAAATAATAAAAGTTGCGTTCTGTGAATGACTTGCAGCTCCATGAATAAGGCTGTTACAATGCATCAAACTCGGTGTAAACACAGGCTGACGGTAATATAATATGAAAGTTTACATGTCATGAAGCAGAAACAATATGAAAGTAGACCAAGCTGGCTCGCGGCCCTGCCCAAGTCATCCAATTCTGGCAGGGCCTGCAAAATTGTGCCAAGGGCCTGGGGACAAGGCCTGCAGGTTGGCCCAACAAAAAATAATAAAAATATATATAAATTTGTGCGTTGGCCTACTAAAGACTCGCAAAGACAGAACCTAAAAGACTCTCGATCATGCAGTGGACCTTAACATGTTAGCTAGCCGGTGTAGCCCGCTAGACCTTGGCATAGTTTGACCCTTAGGCATAATGGACTGTGCCGAAGCATGGCCAACAGTGTGAAGATGTTGATTGCTTGTTAAAGGTAAACCCTCTTCGGCCAAGTAAGATTTTCTCATTAAAAAAAATAAAGTTATATGTATATATTTTTTAGTGCAAAATTAAATACATTATTAATGTATTATAATATAATTGAATATTATTTTATTTTTAAATCAAAATCATGATATATCAATTATATATTAAAAGAGTGTTAATACAATTTTATTGAAAGATATGTTACTCTTTTAGAAACATGTGAGACTATGGTAAATTCTCAGCTATGCGGCTTCCAATTGTTTGTGCATGTCATACTGCCACACTACGATTTAAATAGGCCAAAAGGCTTATTCCTATCTATGGTTGTCTCACCTGTAAAGTTTTAAAAACTTAAATATCTACTGTTTTATTAAAATTTTCCATTGGAGTTAAGGTAAAATCATAATTTAACAAAAAAAAAAACAATTTTAAACTAAAATTTTATCTCATTCCCTTTCTTAATTTAAAAAACTAATAATTTTTTTATACTTAAAGTTTTAAAAGTTAACTTTTTCCCCCGGGTTTTTTTTTCTCCTTCTTTGGTGACCGTCTCTATTCTAGCCTTCACCAACTTTTTCTCCTACCAGACGTTGATACCCGACAGTCATTTTCGTCAGACAAAGGCAATGAATCTTCTTCATCTGACGAAGCGACAAATCATCACGCTTCGTCCAGGCTGAGATCTGTTGCGTTCATCTAAGCCAAGATCCATTGCACTTCGTTCAGGCTGAGATTTGTTGCGTTTTTTCTAGACCATCATTGACTTCATCTAGGCTGAGATCCATTGCGCTTCACCTAGGTTGAGATCTATTGATTGTTTTGTCGCTACATTTTCCTTTGGGAGGCAGGAGGGGTCCCCGACAGATGAGAGATTAGTTAGAGAACAAATATCAAAGGAAGAAAAAGGAATGAAACTCTAGAGAGGAAAATGTAATTTTTCAAATTTTTAGATAGAAAAAATTACTAGTTTTTTAAATTGAGAGTGGAAAACAAGATAAATTTTATTTTTTAAATATTATTAGTTAAATGACATTTACACCCTTATAGTTAATAACAAGTTTGAACAAAAATTAGATGACAAATGAATATATAACTTTTCAAAATCTTATAGGTAGGAATTTGAAAATACACCAAAGGTTCGACGAGAATAAGTCTTTTGGCCTTTTGAATAATGCAATGATATTACAGCTCAAAAAATTTTCTTAAACTATTATGCTTTATTTATTTACAAGATGGTGAAAATATACATTTTTTTACATATAAAGGAAAAATTCCTAACTTGTTTCACAATTTTTTACCAATCCATCCAAGTAATTCACTTAAAATTTCTTATATCAACCAATCACAACAATTATAAAAGTTAGACACGGAAACTAACAAAACTAATAGACCACTAAATTTTCAAAAATAAAATTTGAATTCAAATTTCTACTACATTTACAAGATCTTTACTTACATAATACTGTGGTTACAGAGCGTTATACCTCAGAATTTATCTATCTAATTAATCCTAACCGGGTTTTTAGTTTTAAAAAAAAACCAATTATAAAAGAAGACTTGGTTGGTGACCGATGGTGAAAGATTCCCTAACCATGTTGAGATGTTGATTGATATATATGCTAAAATGTGTACATAAGAAATTTCACCTAGAATCCAGAAATTTCTCCTTTCAATTATTGTTCCATTTCCTACAAACTACCCAAAGGAATAAGGTGTCGGCTGTGAGACAACAACTATTTTCTCAATATAATTAAAGTTCATAACCTAAATAACCAACATTGTCTTAATGAAGCCCATCAAAGTAATTTGAATGACAAAATAGGAGGTTTCATGTATAAAATAATGAGCAATGTTATGCGTACCTAATTTTGGTACATAATTCATGTACACAGTGATGTGTCATCATATAATTAGGTGATTTTAAAACATATGTCATCATATGATTAAAAAACATCCAATCACATAGTAACACCTCATTTGTGTATATAAATTATGTACTAAAATTAGGTACACATAATTTTATTGTAAAATAATATCAATTTAAGTTTTTTCTGATGATGTATTAAGATTAAACTTTTATTTACCTAGTTTGGTCATTATGGAGTTAACCACTGGATCTAAAATATATTTTATTCGTTGTAATTGATTTCGATTTAATGTAACGATGTAACTTAGGTAGAGTTCCTCATAAGGGAAAAAAAAAAAACATTGTCTTTAACCATTTATAACAATAAAGTTACTTTGTGATTGATATGGCCAAAGGGTTTATCATGGAAAGGGTAGGTCAGCCATTGAAGATTTGGTCATGGTACCCCTTCCACAACATGCGGGATTATGCTTCAATGTTTTTTTTTTTTTAAATGGTTTTCTATTGTTTATACTTTCCATACTACAATCAAGGCCACACAACTTATTCCCACCAAAAGTATCTTATTTTCATAAGTTTTCGTATCTTATTTTTTAAAACCTCAAACACCCACCTATAGACGATGAAAGTTTATGATTTTATGGATAAAATCAATATTTTATCTATAATATTAAAAATAAATTAAAATTTAATCTTGTTTCTCTCTAAACCTTAAAGTTTTAGTTTTCAGATCTCTGACATCGAATTTAATGCTATCACTAGAGATGAATATCTCCCGATACCTTCTCTCTCTCCGACGACCAAACTTCTCTCATTTGAATGTTTAGATAATATTTATTGACGTAAGAAAAAACTTCTAAACTGTTTGTCTTTCTTAACAAAAAATAAAAGATCTCATTTTTTATTAGAAAAAATAAAGGTTAGAAATCTCATCTTTATCAAGAAAGACGAAGATGAGAGATTTGATGTTAATACAATAATAATGAGAAATCCCCCTCTTCTACCCACGTGATAAATTTCCCTTTTATTTTCTTGTGAAAAAAATTTCTCAAATTTTTTCTTTTCATTCTTATTAAAAAATAATAAAATATTTATTACGTGAAAAAGGCATACTTATATTAATTTAAAATTTTTAAAAATAATTTAATATATAAAATTTAACAAAATCTTTTCATTTATTAGCGGACGATTCCGCATGCCTTTATTGTCAAAAATGTCGAGTGTTACGTGTCAACATCCGAAGACACACCATCACGATTCAACCACTTAACATCAAAGCGGGCCAGCATTGCCCGCGTCCTGTTAACGCGGGCCAGAGGGCGGAGAATGCAGACAAATCTTCAACTAGTTACAAAAGCAAAACATTAAAAAAAAAAAAAAAAAAAAAGGAGGTGTCACAAATAAAACAGCCGTTATTTCCGTTTATACGTACCAATGAACAAACAATTGCCGTCATAACCGCCGTTATCCAGCGCCGCCGATTGACGCCACGTTTTTAAAAGGACCACGTACAGCGCGTTCATGGTTATCTTTCTACTGGGGGCCACGGCGGCTGCTGCGGCTGGGCGTCTAGAGCCTATTATAATAATTACGTTAACAATTGAGTCAAACTCCTCGTTGACTGAGCCCCGTTTTAGGTTAGGCGCTATGTACGGCACGTGAGAGGCGTGCCAGCAGCTGCCTTTATGGGGCCCCCTCTTTCTCTCTCACACACACACACACACACACACACACACACACACACACACACACACACACACATATATATATATATATATATATATATGTATATAAAAATATATCTACTAAATCTACGGTAAATCAAGGAGAAGTTAATTTTATTTTAATTATGAAAGTTTGACCAATCATTTGAATTAAAAAAATAACATCATTAAAACTGAAACGTGGCATAATCTTATTAATCAACATGATTCAATTGAACTCAGTTCGCGCAAGAGAAGCTACGTCCCTTGTTTTGACTCCTTCAAAACGACGTCGGTTAATCTCTCTATCTCGTTCTCTATAAAAGCAGCCACAGCCTATGTCTCTTCTCCAAGAGTTAACTTCTCTGGTATTGTTCTTCCTTCCAAGAATGACGGTTGTAGCACCGAGAGAAAGGTTTGGCAAGAATACTAATTCGAATTTGAGATCGAACTCCATGGAGATTCGATACAGAGGTGTGAGAAAGCGTCCATGGGGTCGTTACGCCGCCGAAATCCGCGATCCAGGGAAGAAAACCCGCGTCTGGCTCGGCACATTCGACACTGCTGTGGAGGCAGCGCGTGCCTACGACGCGGCCGCGCGTGAGTTCCGTGGCGCCAAGGCCAAAACCAATTTCCCCACCACAATCGAGACCGCCTTCACGCGCAGCCCTAGCCAGAGCAGCGCCGTGAAGTCGTCCTCTCCCCCTCTGCCTTCTCAAATGTCGACGCAGGCGGTAGAATTCAACCGAATGAGTGTCGGCGTGCCGTGCAACCCCGTCGCGGTTGGACGTCCGGTTTTGGTCTTCGACGTGTTCTCACGCGACTCGTGCAGGTTCGACCGTACACTCCGCTCCGCCCATTTTGACTCAGATTCATCATCCGGCGTTGCCGATTACGATCATCAGCACGGTTCAGAGAAGACATTGATGAATCTAAACCTCGATCTTAACCTCCCTCCCCCGCCTGAAGTTGCATGACTTTTGCTGGGTTGTTTAGTAATTTAAAAACTGACATGTATGGATGAAGAAGGAGAAGAATATATATGTATATACAGTAACTTTAGTACGTTAAGTCGGATCCATGGTCGTATTTTTGCAACTGAGAAACTATATCATCTGTTTTGATATTTCTATAAATGAAAATCGAGAGAATATTTTGTTGGGTGATGATGCTTCATTGCGGCGTCGTTTTTATCATTTTTATTTTTATATATTTATTTTGTTTCTACGGTTTCTAAATCTGGCAATAGGGATAAATACAAATGGAATTTAAACATTTTTTAATCTCAAATTTAGTAAGCCAACATTAATCATGACTCGAATTAAAAAATTTTGATTGAGTTTGATGTAAATTTATGGGTCAAATAGAGATATAAATTAAATTTAAATCAAATTAAATTTATTAATTTGAATCAATTTTTGAGTTTAAATTAATTTAGTTTAAATTTAATATAATATATTAGACTGTTATTTTGTATTTATACGGATATATAACACGTCACCACTTATTTATCATTATAAAAATAAAAAATAAACCTATCCACATACGAACCCAGCAGGGAAAAGGAGCAGCCTCCACCATGAGAAACCACAGCGGGCCCACGCTCAATCTCGTCGTGATTCACAGTCAGATCTGTCTACCCCTCATGCGTCTCTAGGATCTTAACATCAATCGGTTGAAATTACATCCTTATCATGTGGGTCTGCGTAGAGGAGTGACTGTTTGTGCATATATAGGATTTATTTTAATTTAGTTATTTTTATAAAGAGGCGGCACCGACTGTGTAACTTGTGAGAACGGATTAGAGGGCAAGCAGCTAAGGAGTGGGGGCCAAGTTGGAGTAATTTTCCGTGTTGACGAGGTACATCACACATGTTTGATTTGAATTCTCATCACGTGAACCTCTACCGTCTGATTAAGACAATTTTTTTACTATTTCAAAATTTGGTTCCAATTTTTTCAACTAATTACTTTGTTTATTAGGAGAAGCTTTTAAAAAGGTGCCAAAAAGGAAAATCCTTAAAAGACGCTGGGCTATAAAAAAAGTAACCTAAGACCAAATAATTAAATAAATATTAAAATAAAAAATCCCTCCACGTGTGAAGGGATCTGACAACTGAAGGCGCCGTCCCAGCATCCTGTAGTCGTAAAATCCACCAATAAGATTCGTCCGCCTCACGAGTTCACGTGGGCATATGTACGGACGACACGGGGGAAGCTTTGCTTCAGATGATGACACATGCCAAGATGATGGAGCTATTTAAGCCGGCGCGTTGGCAAGAGAGAAAGCGACAAGCATTAGTTAGTCGACACGTGGAGGCATAAGTTAAATTAAAATGTTGGTGAGGTGGGGTGGTGAGTTTGACCCGCATAAAAGCCGTAGTTTGTTGGGCTGTCAGGTTACCGACCTGTCTGTTAAAAGTTGTGATCAAGCTAAATGTTTGACCGCCGCAGATTTATTTTTCACTCTACTTAGGAATAAAGTTATCCTAATACGAGCTTAGGTTTTCTTTTTCTTTTATTTCCTTGGCTAGCTTCCCCTTTGCATGTGAGGATGTTCGGTGGTTGAAGCTTTTAAATTACCATAAAATTATGTGTTCAATTTTTATGTATAATTTTATATACAAATAATATATATTATTATATTATTAAGTATAATTTTATTTTTAATTTTTAATTATTTAATTATATAATAACACATCATTATTTATGTATAAAATTTTATACAAAATTATTAGTCAAAATATAGATTTGGGCAACTTTAAATGGTTACACTTCTTTTTTATACACACTTTTAAATATATAACTAATTAGATAAATAATATAAATTAACTATTATTTTATCTTTAATTTAAAATTATCTAATTATATAATAATATATTTAATTATGTATTTAAAAATATATACACATTATACTCCAGCCCAGCCCACCCAACCCAACCCAACCCAACCCAACCAATAGTCTTCAGGACATTGGAAGCTTGCCAGCCTTACGGTATCTCTGAAGCCACCTCTTATCTTCGACACTGTCTGATACCAGCCTCCCTAACTTAACTCCAAGAAGAAGATGGGAAGAATATTTGTAGTGGAGCTAGAAGGAAGGTCTTATAGATGCAAATTCTGTAAAACCCACTTGGCCGTTCCTGAAGATCTTGTTTCCAGGGTAATCTTTTTCCATTTTTACTTTATTTTTCTATTATTTGTAGAAATCAAGTTTAAAATTACATGAATTTTTTGTGAATCTTTACCTGAAATTTCTTTCACGGAACTTCGGAAGTGATTGCCTTGGTTAAGGGTTCTTGATGATAACGATATATTGATCGGGCTTTATTTTCAGGAGCTTGTGTATTTATAGATTAGACTGTGTGAGGGAAATTGGAAATAATTCAGCAGTATATTTATTTTATATAATGTTTTATAGGATATTTGAAGTGCTGAAGTGATCAAGAATTATGTTGAAATTCATTGTAAAAAAGAATGCATAAAGTGAGAGTTTGTTTCTTTTTGTGAAGTATGCGTGCACCATTCGATTGTTTATATCGGTCTTCGCAGCTCTAGAAGTGGCTCAGAAAATTAAATTTTTTGTTGTAGTGTGTAGACTTGTGTTTGTGCTTGATCTCCGATCAAAAAATTTGTCTCTGCTTGATCTATGTGATAAGTGCATTAATTAAAATTAGGCATTTGCACATGAGAGGGCATGTAAGAGCTTTAATTCATTTGTGTAAATAAATCATCAAAACTTTCTTTGAAAGACATATTCAGCTTATTATCTCAAGCAAGAAGTAAATCATCTTTGCAGCTTAGATTAATCTTCAAACTATCACAACTTTTGATCCAAAGCCAAATTCTACCCTTTCATCAGCTTTCTTCTATCTTCAAACAGATCGGCTGACATTAGGCCTACCTTCCCTGGCCCTCTTTTCTAGTTGTAGGCCTACACTGATTTATCCAATCTATTTATTTTCACATTGCAACTTTACAGTACATTCTCTGTATGATTTCTAAATTTTTTATTGTTCTAATTTCATTCTTGATATATGGAAAATATGATTTAGTGCTCTACTGGATTAATAAACTATTTTTGGTTGATTTGGTCAGGCTTTTCATTGTCGGAGAGGAAAAGCATACCTTTTTAATAATGTGTAAGTGCTATAATTTTTTTCTTCAGGCATTTGTTACAGAACATGATTCCTGAAGTTGTCAACATTATGCTGCTGTTTATACTAACATTGAATATTGCTCTCCTTACTTCGCACATTGTTTCAACTTTTTGTATGTTTTTCTTTTTCTTTGGTACATTTTTCAGTTATGAAATTGCACAAGCTAAGTCAAATGGAAACTATGGGATAATGTGATGATAATGACAAACTTAGAAGATATGCATGAGAATTATCACCAGCTGAAGGCGGTAACTTTAGCTGAGATCACAGCACCCATTTATCCTTGATCATCATACTTTTCTATAAAGTTCACTGTCACTAAGACTGATACATAATATGAGGAAATAAAATTTTGTTTCTGAAGAAACTGTGTTAGTGGCAAATGATGCAAGAAAGTAATCATGTTGACCTTGTTTCTAGTCTTTTCCCTAAATATATTCAGAGGAATAAATCATATCAATATGGATTCCTAAGTTTACTTGATACGATTAGCGTTTGTGTTTCAGGGTGAACATCACAGTAGGAACTTTAGAGGAGAGGATAATGCTTTCAGGAATGCATACCGTGGGAGACATATTTTGCTGTTGTTGCGGCCAAATTGTTGGCTGGAAATATGTAACATCTCTCCCCATCTTTCTTCATCTGATGCACATATGCGCAACATAAGCGCCTACCTTCTTTTTGTTCATGCTAGCTCTTGCTAATTTGTTTAGACCATTATCGATTCTTGCAGGAGGCAGCTCATGAGAAAAGCCAGAAGTATAAAGAAGGGAAATTTGTTCTTGAAAGGTACTTCTTATTTAAGATATAATTTTATTCTTCCCCATTGGCCGGCGGCTTCATTGACTTGTTAAATGTGTGACATTTATATAAAACAGAGGGAGGATTGTTGATGAAATTGACTTTTCTTCGGATGTCTACATCGATACTCGTCCTAGTGTGAGTGACGCTGAAGACTGAAGATGCCTAGGGTGTAGCTTTATTTCTATAACTAGTTTACCAAATATTTTGTCAATAAGATCAGGTACACTGCCTTTGTGTATATGTGTGGACTGTAAAAATTTTAGGAAACCTTGGCTATCTAGTTTCATTCTCCTAGTCAAGAGTGCTAAATCTGTACGATTATCAGTTAAATTTTGAGTAGATTCATGCTCTTTCGAGTCTTCTTCCAACTGGGCAGATGTTATTATTTGCAACATTTGTTGAACACTTTTAATAAGTGATGTTATGTGCATGCACTTTTGAAAATAAAAAAGGAGAAAATCTCTGGAGAGCTCCTAGGAAACCATACAAAAAGGTAAAACTATTTCTACATATAAACTAGCATAGCTCCTTATAAACAAACAAAAAGAGAGATCACAGAATTAAGAAACTGAGGCTTCCAAGATTTTATTAAGAAATAGCGGCTTCCCAAGACCTAGAATTCTAAGGGTATTTGTTGATGTAAAGTTGTATGTCAATGTATATTTTCTATTATCATCATATTATTTATTGGTACTTGAAATTCCATTTCTATGAATTCATGGATGACAAATAATTTCGGTAAAATTATTATCTGATATGATAAATCAAAGAGCAATACAATATGCAGTTATAATGAGTACTAATTTAGGTACTAATAATGATGTGTCATCAGATAATTAAGTGTTAATTTTTAATTTCAAATTATCTAATCACATAATGAAACATCTTTATTAGTACCCAAATTAATCAAACTTGATCTTCCAATCACCTCATTCAACCAGTCTTTCATGTATCGCTCCTCCAACTGCAGCTACAGACAATCATCCCTTCGGCCTGCCCACTAGCTATCTTGCGCACTCGTATCATCAAGCAAAGTGCTTAAGACATCACTAAACTACTTGTGCAATGGAAGAGTTTATCCCTTGGAAAATGCTTCATGGATTGCCTGAGACGACTTTCACTCCACGTACCCAGATTTTCACCTTGAGAACAATATGGTGCTGTAAGGCATAAGGAATGATACGAGAGGAAGGACCATCGAAGCACAATTGACACGAGGCAGGAAAAGTATAGATTCCATTAATCACTGGAGAAAATATCATATTCAGGCTCCATATAGATTAAGCATTTTGGTTCAATTATTTACTAAGACTTTCCTGATTACAAAACAAGCAAGAAAGGTTGTAACATAGGCATTTTGCAGATTTTATGGTGTTACTATTCTCTTCATTAGCAACTGTGATTATTTTGATGTGTTGGAACATTGAGACGGTTAGGGGTAGATACGAACCGAATCAAATCCAAACACCTTTTAGTTTGAGTTTGACTCAAATAAAAAATAACTTAGGACGAGTTCGGTTTGAATTTGTCAAGTCAACATTAAGAGTGGTTCTAATTTGATTCAAATTTAGCTTGAATTTATGATTCAAATTTATTGCTTAGATATGTGACTCAGATTCGTGGTTTAAATTTATGACTTATTAACAAAACAACGTTATTTAACAAGTATTTAATATAATTCAAATCGAGTCACGAGCTAAGTTCGAACCGAATAGAACCATATATCCAACTCACTAGTCAAACTGAGTTAAACTCTCTAATTTGAGTTTGACTCAATTTTAAAATGAGTTGAATTGAATCGAGCTAGATTTCGAGCCCAAACTAACTCGGTTCTAGTCTAACACTAGAGACAACATTCTTCTATGTACTCTATCAATTTCGCGGGTAAAGATTAGACACTAGATATCCTTGGTCATTTTATGTATTGTAGTTGTGATTTTGCACTCTGCATTTTGGAAGATCGCTCCTCACAAGCACCTTTCACCGGGGCAATAATTAGACATATCAATGGACTATACTGAGCCAACTTTCACATAACCCACCAATTGACTGGTCTAATAGGTTGAGTCATGCCTACGCTCGCCACTGGACTGACCGACCAGCATGTCAAGGTCTATGACACTAGCCAAAACCCTTTGAATTGTGTTTTTATAAGCCTTTAGTGGGTTAACCTACAAAATTATATATTTTCTAATTTTTTATTATTTTTAAGTTTTCTTAAATTATTTTTTAACGTATCATTTCCAAGTACACTTGCATGCCTTACACCAAAGCCTTAATACAACCCTAATGACCCGTGGGCCTAGCACAACCGTGCCCATGGGCGCCGTGACAAAAATGGAGAGCTTGAGCCTGGCTGACCTTTCTGCCGTGTCTAGCAACAATAATAAAGATGATAGAATTCGGGTTGATCTTGGTTTTGATGAGAGCTTGCTAGCTGTGAAAATAGCTGAGAGTTCAACATTATTACAGGGATCATTAATTCTTCTCTATACAAAAAACAAAATAAAATAAAACAATAAATAACTTAGCAATAGGTTTATCAGGTCGATTCTGTTGAGTTTGAGCTTCAATCTGTAAGTAGATTCACAGTAGTTTTTGCATAATATTAATGGAGAGAAAATAGGTAATCTTTCTGTAAAAATAATATAAGAAATTATAAGTAGGAGCTGCCAAAAAGAGTGCTGCAATTCCAATTCCCAGGGACTTCAGATTCCATGTTTTCTGGTGGAATTATTGGAATCCAGGGCTCCAACCCATAAGTTTCTGTGGGGAACTGAAACTTGTTCTGATGGGGAAGTTAAGATCACTAGAAGCTCTTTGTACTGATTTTAGCCCTGCAGGGATTTTCTAATTTTCTGACGAATCAAAAATTTTAAACTGGGTCATTTTTCAGATTTGTGACTGCCCCTGCCATCTGCATAAGAAAGCACCCAATTCACACACCACAGCATATTCCATATGAAATGTTTATAAACATAAAACAGGCGGAAACATGAGGATGAATACAGCCACAAATTGGGAAAATTATCAAAATTTCAAGAATCAAAATAAACATCTAAGCAAAAACAACTGATGTACCTTGAGAGTAGAAACCTCGCAAGTGGGCTTAAATTAGAATTTGATGAGTATTCCTTTGTTGGTTGCTTTTTCTTGTTATCAGCCTCGGAATTCACATTTTGTGTTAATTCAGAAGTTGTCTTGGACTTAGCAGCGAAGATGCCAGCAGCCAGCTCCTGGAGATCTTTCATTGATGACTCCTTTGATCTGCATAATGTACTTTTTGATTTGAGTTAAAACTAACAGCAATCACATTTCTGAGAGGAAGATTTTTTTTTTTGTTCTGTTTGTACAGGGGGTGGGGGTGGAGTGGTAAGAGAATGTAAAGTTCTAAACCTTGCTAATTGCTGAAGCAACTTTCTGACAAGAACTGTGCAGGAACCTGGCTTCGAGCGTTCCATATTTATTAATGAGCCTATGACCTCGCACACAACAGGTCCTTCTGCATCATCAGCAACTGCCTAAACATAACACAAACTGTAAGAGGAAAACAGCTAGCCAAAGTGAACATCGCTCATAAGCAGTTGCCAAACACAAACTATGTAGCCAGCATATCAGCATTCTCATAGGGATTAATAAGCATTAGAAAATTATTGTCACACCTAATAAGAATGAGCAATACTATGTGTTTTTGCTTTGACCACACAAATGAGTATACACATATGTATGTCATCACATGATTGAGTATTACTTTATCTTTAATTCAAAATCACTTAATCACATGATGACAGATATTAAGTGTATACCCATTTGTGTATTTAAAGTGGGTACACAGTTTTATTGATCAATAATCCCCATGAGGGTAGCCTGATTAGAGTTCTAACCCTCAGCATTTTGTGTTATATGGCTGATCCATAACCAAAGCCTTGCGCCCTAGAAAGCTCGAGGCTTTTACCATCAAAATGAATGAGAGCTCTACATCACTGTGCGATCCTCACAAAGAATTATGAGCTTCTAAGTCTGATCCCAAAATTAATAACTCATTTTCACATTCCCCAAATTATCAGAGAAACTAAACTGTTTGTCTACATGAACATATCCTAATTTGATAATAAATTGCACCACTTTAAATTTCTGTGGCAAAAGAATAATAATGGCCACATTAACCGGGTCCCACTATGGAAAACGCTAGTTTCCACACAAACAGCTGTATTGTGCTATAAACTAATATATTGAAGGTTATTTCTCTTAAACTAATTACAATGGCACATCTTGAAGCTCACCTCTTTTAGGGAAGGGATAAGCAAGACTGATAATGGCGCAGATGATGATATTACTCTTGCACCATCTTCATCATCACTTGCTTGGCCTGATCTAGAAAATGTTCTTTGTGCATCGAAGTAATCTGAGGAATCTCTGAGATAGGAGTGTTGTATCTCAGAAATTTGAACAACCAAACATACCATTATGAGAAGCAGAAAAACTAGCAGAATTGACTACTAAATTACCTCGAAGAATTGGAGTTGCTTGTGATTTGTTCTCTTCTTCTGTATTCCTGACCATTATTATTGATCTTGCCCAGCCCTAATCTTTCTCTAGGATTACCTTTCCTAAAGCCACTCTGAATAGCAGCTTTTGCCTAAAGAATGTATCAACCAACAATAGAAGCTTAATTATACCAAGCATATCAACACTGTTGCAAAAAATTAATTCAACAAAATTTTTGTGAAAGCAGCCCCTATATGAAAAGTCTGAGAATAGAAAACTGATGAAAGCAATAAAAGTGATTCAGGAATTTTACAGAAATAATAAAAGAAAAACTTTACAACTATTAAGGGCTGTTTATTATTATTTTCTAATTCATTTTTTTGTTCATAAATGGATAAATAAATTTATATTAAAAGAAAAACCTCCCAAATTATTTTAGAAAAAAAGGTTTGGAGAAGGCAAAATCTTTTTCCAAAGTTGCAAAACTTTCTCCAGTGATAATGGGATGGTGTCTCTTGTATAGTTGAAAAGTATACTCAAATACTCTACTTTTGTATGAATTCCGACTTTTTGTCTAGGATTCAAAGATTTTTGTATTATTATTTTGGAGAAGAGAAAGTAGTTTTGCATAATTTACAAATTCTTTCTTAAAGAACACTGAAACATGTTAAAAGTCATTAAAAAGAAAAGAATTAAAAATACCTCTGCCAGATTTTGTGAACTGTCTTCAAGTGCAGCACTGAAAATTCTCTCTTGAATTCCTAGCCTGGATTTTGAAGTGCGAGTAGAATCAGGCTCATCAAGTTGACCACGATAGACAACAGTTCCACTGGTAGAAGCATCAGCACGATACATGCTGCTTGACTACACATCAAATAATACTCTAAATCAATGTAATGAATACAACAGCAAAAAGATTGGATTAAAATTAACTAAAATCATATATTAACAGAACAGGAATTATACCAGACTACTTCGATCATGTGACAGACCAGATGATTGAGATTTTTTTGGACTTCTTATAACAACAGTTCCTGAGCCACTCACCTCATCCTGGAAATTGAGCACTTCAAACATCTTTTAGTGGATAGAAGCTATATAACATATATTAGTGATAACTCTACTAAGTAAATTTCTGAAGAAAATGCCAAAGTTAGCAGCCATGATTTAATGATAAAACTGATTCTTCATATGGTAAAATTAGGGGGAGCATACATACTACAATTAAGGTAAATCACCTTTCCTATTACCATTAGAGCAAATGGATACATAAATAAGTAAGCATGCAACCAGTTGGACAGCACCATTGAAATCAAGAGCTAACCATTGAATAACTCATCAACTAGAAATTATTAGATGTAGTAGTTAACATCCCAAAATTTACTGACAGTCTTATCCCCATGTAAAGAACGAACAAACCTAATCTGACGGGTCAAGTTGAGTGGTTAAGGCCTTTGATTTCAACCAAGAGGTCAGGAGTTTTAACTCTAATGGAGATGGAAACACCTACTTAGGGTATAACCATCCAAAAATTTTGTAATGTCCAGCACTGAAAGGAGTTCCCAGTTTAGAACTGAATGAACTTGTAAAAGAAGAACAAAAATTCGTAGCTCATCAAAAAATTGGAGGTTGCATCAAAGAGAGAGACTTACATCTTCATAGCTATCATCCTCATAGTCATCATGGTATAGATCTCTAGAATCTTTTCCAGAAGAAAGTTCTGGCAATTCATGAAATGCTCTTCCAGGCCACTGGTTATCACTCTCTGAAGTTCTCCTTTGAGTAGCCTGATTATACGGAACTTCTGGTTTCCTTTCTCTAATCTGAGGTGGCCTTACAGCACTTCTGACAGTTCCTGTACTCTGTGATCCACTAATACTGAAGTCCCACCCATCATTTCTACCGGTTTGCCCCTGACTACTGAAAACACAAGAAGTTAGTCAACATCAATCATGAAAAGAAAAAAACTAGCGATCAACAGCTTCAATAAACCTGGCTCGAACAGTTTCATCACTTCTCATAGTTCTTGCCACCTTCACAGTGCCAGACTCCTCTCCTGAAGATCTGATACCATTTATTGGTTTGTCTGGATCCTCCTTTATTTGGTACTTTGGCCGCTCTCTATCAGTAAATAAAAAGAGAACATCAACTCTAACATCACCAATGTAACAAGGAAACATAACAATGAAATTCCATGCCACAAATAACAAGAAGACATATACATATTAAAGATGTTAGACGAACAAACGCCTTAAATATTGAGTGTGCTTAAAGTTTGTTAGACTTCAAAATGTGTTAAGAAGACAGAACCTTAATCAAGAAAAAGAAATCCACAGGATGCAAAAATGCTCAAGTAATGAGATCATAGCAGCACGCCACACCTTATTCTCTCCTGAAGCCTTGGACTCTTCCTAGCATTCCTGATAAATCGAAGCTTGAGAAGTTCCCTTGCACTTGGCCTCTGCAATCAAAGCAGTAAAAATTTAAGAAAAAAATTTAAAAAAAAAAGGAAAATTCAAATACAGTACTGGGATGAAATCACCACTTCATCCAATACACATCAAAATAGTTTTGAAAGACAAGATGAATTTCACTCCTGTTTTAACTTTAGATCAATTAAAAAGATTTTTAAAAAATACATACCACATGGTAAATTTCTCTCTATTTCTGATTCAACAAAATTAAAATAAATATAGCAAACAAATGGCCTGATGATATGCAGGCCAATACACATTCTAATTAAAAGTTTGATGGCTCTTCCTATTTAATTGAAAACACACAATCAACTCACACTAATATATACCTGAGGATAAATTAAGATCCCAGAATTTAAAGTTTCATGTGAAATCAATCAAATCTATATTGTCCAAGCCAGAATAAAATGACAGAAAATGCAAACGAAAGTGGATTGAAGGGTGTAAAAATGCTTGCCTCAGCAGGTACTTTCTTCAAACACAATGAAACAAACTCTTTCATAGGGCGAGAAAAATGTTCATCCAACTGCACAATGCAAACAATCATAATATTATTCTACGTACAGTAATTAAGATTTTTTTTTTTTCACCTTAATGACAATTTAACAAGTATCTAACTGAGACAACATATCACGATTAGAAAACCTGCGGTGGATTTTCTCGAGGTATTATAAAAAGAACTCTCATTGGGTGAAGATCTGCAAGTGGGGGCTCTCCTTTCGCCATCTCAATCACAGTTATCCCCAAAGACCAGATATCTGCCTATAAAATGTGAAGAATCCAGTAAAGCAGTCTTTATAACAAAAAAGTGAAAAATGGGAACAAAATGTGAGGGGATGGATGGGTTGTGTGATAACAACATTACATCGGAAAAAAAAAAAAGAAAAAGAAAAAAAATCCCATGGGATTCTTAAAAAAGTTACCTTCTCATTGTACCCTTCTGAATTTTGAATCACCTCTGGTGCCATCCAGAATGGGGTTCCTACAAATGTCTGTTTTTGTCAAACAAATTAGTGCACCACTGACCAAATGTAGAAACCACACAATCTGTTACACTGTTCACATCTCAGGACAAAGAAATATATAGGTTCACATAATAAAAATAATATGAAGACATATATGAGTACAACAAAGATGATATAACCCAGATGGCTTTGGAAACTACAAAGCTAAAGTAAACTTCTACTAAAGTAGCTCATTAGGCTCTATATCAATGACTAATCAGAGGTCATAACTAAAGAAGAAGAGCCATTCCTTGGTTTTATTTATTAATAAATATTGAAAATATAACCTTGATACTTGCCAATAAAAAAAAGAAAATATAACCTTGAAAATGAGAAGCACGAATTTACAACTAAAGATGAGGCTGTTAAAAAGAGCGGGTTTCAGATAAAACAGTAACCTATAAAAAGAAATTCAAGGGCCAACGGTAGGGAAATTTAAAAGCATAGTAGCAAAATTGGGAAAGTATAAACTAATAAGGCAGCAATCTAGATATTGTTCTCCCTTTCACTAACACATTCACCCTAAGATAAGCATACAGATTTCATGGATTCCAAAAAATAAGTTTTTATCAAGAGAGAGAGAGGAAGAGCAAATGATTACCACTGAGAATAGACACTAGAGTCAAAATCTATAAAGACAAGTCTATGATTTACATTTGTTCAAGACAAAAATGAAATTTAAAAAAAAAGATAAGTCATATAAGGAAAATAAAATAAAATAGAAATAAATAAGCCAAAACAGCCACTAGACAAAATGTAACCTTCAGATAACAAAAATAGTACCTTCCTCCTTGATATTGTCCTTGTTAATTGTGCAGAAACACCAAAATCAGCAACCTGTTACAAGGTCAATAATGTAACTTTGATGACCAGGAGCAAAAACATGTAACTCAACCAACATTATTTATATCCCCCTAGATGGTCACTCTACAAGAACAACTCAAAAGAATCATGGACCGTTTGCACCAAAAAAGAGTACCTTAACATCACCATTCTCTGTCAATAAAATGTTTGCCGCTGACAAAATAATATTGCAAAGATTATTATCAATCCAAGAATACTACGAAACAAGGCAAACGACACCAAGAGAAATTATTATCAATTTCAAATAAAGAAAGGTGGGGGAGACCACAATACATTGAGATGTGAATTTAGGAAGTACATTTTATATCTCTGTGAATTTTTCCTTCAGTATGTAAATATTCAATAGCATGCAGAAGATCACGTAAAATGCAAGCAATTGACATTTCATCCAGTGGCGGACCTGATTGCAGCTGCAGAGACAAGACCTAAATTAGCCTTCCAGAAGAAAACATTGCAGTTCATTTGTCTAAGAAGCAATATAATGAACATGCATGCATAAACACCCCTTACAATTAAATAAACATGTCCATGTATCTATACAGACCATAAAATAAACAAATGGTAAAAGTTACTCTACCCTTCAAGTGCTACTAGAAAACTCTCATAACTTTCAAAATTGGCTAAGAAAAGCTTATCATGGTACTGATAAGAAGATGAGGCTGTCTTTAAAAAAATGCTTCAGTGATCATTTCCATATAATAGATATTACATCATTTATTTTCTAAAGATCATACAAAATCAAGCTATATTAACTTTCCACTCAATGTCAAACAAACAATTATACAGAAATCAGAAAGAATAAAGCAACTGAAAATATCCTAATTCTTTCAATTATCGCTTTTTCTTTTTTATTATATCTCGTTTGGGTGAAAAGACGAGCATCATTTGCTAGAGGAGAAAACGAATAGGCAAAACAAATCTACCATTAAAAGTAAACAAGATATCACAGATAAAAACAGTAACTAAAAGCCTAGAAAAGAAACATCATTCTCCTCTCTACAGTCTCAGGAATGGTACATAGTTCACCAAAGTACAGAATATGAAAAGAGCCACACAATACTCTTTTTTGTTTCCTCCAATAATAGATCTATTATATAACTGGGTGATCTATTATATGCCAAATTTCCCACAGAAATACTTCATCTACAATGAACTCACATTGGTCAATATATTTTACAACAATAATCAAACTAAATTAAGTCATTTATATTTCTTGCGAATCAACAAATAAAGAACCAATTCTCATGGATTAAACAAGAAGAACCAACAGCAAAGCTAACTGAATAACTTACAAGGTCAGCAACAGAGCCACCAGCCATATATTCCATTATTATCCACAGTTTTGTCCGGTGGAGATAAGAACCATAGTACTCAGTAATATATGGCGATCTGCATTGTGACAAAACAGAAATTTCCTGACAAAACAACGAATACATAAGCAACCTAAGCTGTCACTGCACTGCTAGCGTACAGATTGACTAAAAATTGAAATAATACCTTCTGAATGTCCTCAATTTCATCCTCTCTGACAAAGACAAAGGAAAAAAACAAGCTTTAGAGCATTAATTAAGTCAATGAAAGAAGCTTGTTAGTTGTTATAAGCTAAAAAAAACTCACTAGCTATAAATTATGAGTTATAACTGCAACAAAGGCTTCTAACTAAAGGCCCTAGGATAATCAGGAAGGAGTAACTTACCAACACACTATTAGTAATACTGCCCTGAGTTCAAACATATTTGCATCACTAGAAAAGAAACTGAATAGGGGAAGTACAAACAACTGATAGACGCTTAAATTACCAAGCACATGGCACTTAACAAATTTATTATTATTATTATTATTATTTTTGAGATAAGGAACTATATAAATCCATTGATCTCATGTAATTCTATAGTAGCCAAAAGTCACCACCCAGAATGGCCACCTACTAAGTCAACAATTAATACATTTAAGAATAACAGCCATATAAAATGTTAATCCATCAAAAACTCTCATGTCACAGTTCAGGTAGAAACTTAAAAGATCTAATCGATAGTTCAGAATAAAAATGCCAACAGGAATTGTGTAGCTTGAGCAATTCAGTCTCAATTTTTTGACAGGGTTTACCTTAGCACTAGGTACAATTACATTTGAAAAAAATACTTTAACAAACAATATACTTAAATATCAAATTTATGCATACCATGTAAAGCCTAACACCGTTTTCATGGGAATTAAGCAAACCTGTAAATTCAACTTGTTAAGTCCCACCTCATCTTTCTACGTCTTTTCTCTTTCAATAAAATTTCAGTTTCTGAACAAAAAAATAATAAGGTACCAGTTCATCTAAATATTGTCAATATCTTTTTCTACAACAAAGTCAGGGCCTTTCTCCAGTACAAACTACATACATACAACAATGCTAGATTTGATAAAGTCTTCAAGCAACTGTAACTTAGGAATCTATTCTTAAATTCTCATTTTCAACATGTTGTTGTTTCCTATTTAAAACAGAAGACAATAGAAGTTAAAACAATTCTTAATGAAACAAAATTTATCCCCTTTCCTGGCAGATAAAGATATGTTCAAGGTGTTGCCTCAAGCTTCCCAACACACTTCCCTTTAAAAAACATAATAATAGTCATGAACTCCAATTGAATATCCCTTACATTCTTATGACCATTTGGAAGATATTAAAACAGATTTTCCATACATGAAATGCTCAGTTAAACTTCAATACTCATATATGCACAACTTAGCATCCAGCTTCCAGGTACATAATTTTCCACCAATCTTGTTTCTTTTCAATATTCTGAGAAGGAAATTTGTTTTTAGAATCAAGGTTATCCATATTTTTATTGTTCAGTCCAATATCAACCATAAGAAATAAATCCTGCTCCAACCATCGTTTCATTATTTCTATGCAACAGAAAAATTATGAAGAGTACACATTGAGGAGGTTATACTAAACAAGGAATGAAATTCATTTTGCTTATCACAGCACCATTTTAGTATGTAGCCAAAATTAAGATTGGACAAATATTGTAGCTACTCTGATGTAAGTTTACACTAGTCCTTAACAGATCTTCTATTGTCCATATTAGATAGGAAAAGCTTCTTATTGCTGTTCTTGTGATCAAATAGTAAAATTGTTGTTCTAACCAAGGCACTTCCATTTGTATCACAAATAAATGAAAGAAGAATGTCCACTGTATTTCATGTTTTCCAGTTATTGCTCTAAGGCACCAGCATATAGAGAGAGCTCATAAGTGAACAATGAATTTAAAATCATAAACAATTATTCCTCACTGGTAGAAAACACCTAACCCAAAAATCCATTATAGTAGACACATAACAAAATAAACAACAGTAATACTTACGATTCTTCCAAATCAATAACTTTGATAGCAACTTCTTTGTTAAGCTCCTTATCAAACCTGCAAATCAAGAGAGCATCAGAGGCCAAAGCTCAGAGCAGAAAAAAGATTCAAATTACAGTGATAAACTTCAGAACATATAAAAAGCAAATAAGACAATATACATCCAGTAGAAATATGCATAACTCACAATTTATATTTGCAAAACTTAATTTAAAGAATAAAAATTCGTACACAATTTGCATGAATCTTAAGGACAGCCATATATTACAATACCTAACAGGGTACACATAGCTATACAAGAGGATGGTATAACCAATTAGGGTAACCAATCCAAAATTTAGGAAATTAAACTCTACCCTCAAACGTATTTAACAGAGTACTATGTACCCAAGGAGTCAGCACAAATAAAAACTTATCACGTTGGAGTGCATATCTAAGATACTAATCACACTTCTCAAGTGTCTGAAAATCAAGTAATCACCTTGAACCACAAAGTGAGTTTTAATTTAGAAAAGCTAATTTCACAAGAGTGACTGACTTTTGCAACTGTATTTCTATTCAATTCAGGTTAAACCTAAATTTACATCAATCATACAAATTCCTCAAGTGCAGTACTCCTCCAGGCTATGATGCATGGAAATGTTGGGTGGGTATAGTTTCCAGGTTTCCAGAACGTTTTGGAAACAAAAATGCTCCAAAACCTGCACAAAATGTGTCGGGGCAGTTTCCGCGAATAAAAAAAGTCCAAAACTCGTTTCTAGTTTAGAGAAGTTTTTCTTCTAATTAAAAAAAATTAAAACACAACATATTAGATATTAGTAACCTAATTGTTTTAATTTAGTCTCTTCGCTTTCAAGTTCTACTACGTCTTTAAGTCTCTTTCATCAGTAATCAATTGGCTAAATCAACAATCTCCTCACTTCTTTAAAAAAAGAAATTCAATCGCAGAAAGGGTGACTTCTTTTAGTAGTCGATCGACTAATAAGTGCTTTTGCGATTTTACTCATCCAAGTTTTCCTATATTTTTCAGAAATATCTTTTTTCGATGTCCGTTTCAGCGTTTCTGCATTTCAACATTTTCGTGACTGTGCTTTTTAGCCTCTAGGAAAGTGTGGAAAAGTACAAAGATGGCTAATCTATGTAATATTTCAGTGTTTGAATCACTAGAAAAATAATAAAGATGGCTATTCCATTAAACATTTACAAAATCTAGGACACCTAAAAACTCAATCATTCTAATTTAACAAAGCAAGAGACACCTAGCAAACATTAAGATATTTGTCATACTTAAGCATGCTTTCATAGAACAATAACATAAACCTAAAGCACCATCAACAATGTGAACACAAAAACATTACAATAAATAAATATGCATAGCACTTATCACAACAAAAACACTTACGCTCTGTAGACATCCCCGAAAGAACCTCTCCCGATCAACTCCAGCGAAGAAAATCTAGAACCAGCTGCCTCTCGTAAACCAGCAATGTCATCCATTTGCACAAACACTTGTCACAAAAACCACACCACACGAAAAACTAACAATGCAAACAAGAATTCAAGCCAAATTTCTCCGCATTCTTCAATATCTACTTCAATTCGCCCAAATGGGCGTCTATAAGTCCACTATATTCCGCACCAAAACCAATCCTGAAACACGATTCACAGCACACTACATCACAAACTCAACAACAAACAAAACCCACATCAAAAAACAATCCAAAGATCCCAATAGAATACCAAAAAAAAGGGAAAATTGAACCACATATTACACAAAGAAATTTTACACTCAAAGCAAAATCGCAAAATTCAATTAAATAGAAATTGCATCTTTCTCAGTTAGGTGAAGATGGGATATGCTAAAGTGACAACCCAACAGAATTTCAATTCTTCTTAAAACAATTATGATAGCGAAAGAGCAACACACGCGTGGTGGTAGTTCTCGGATGCAACATGGTTTAATTTTGAGAGAGATTTAAGAAGATTTAAAGGAAAATATTTGTTTTCTACCTTTTAGTTCGAAAATTACGATGATAATGTGGATCTTTCTGTTCTTACAGTTGCTTTACGTCTTCCTGAGACTGTGTTACGTGAAAGATTGCAGAGATGCCTTGAGAGCGACAACGGGGCTGATGGATAGCTCTGTTTTTATTTTTCTTGTTCTTTTATATTTTATTCTCTTTAATTATTATTTATTAGAGTTTAGAACAAAAAATGTTTGTTTCTTATTCAGAAAACGGTGCCGTTTGTAAGGTTCAATCTTTTTTCCCCTCTTAGTGTTGGTTTGGCTAAAATGGAACTATATCCGAAAACCTCCTTGTATTACAAACCTTGTAATTCTTTTGTTATTTGTTATTAATATCTTAAAATATAAATACATATTTTATAATATAAGTAAAAATGATATATATTATAAAACATATTGAATTAATATAATACAATAAATATATAATATGATATGATACATATTATCGATATAAATCAACATATTTTTTAGAAAAAAAAATATAATAGGGGGTATATATGAAAATTTTTAAAATTTTAAAAATATTTATAATATTTTTTAAAATAATGATATGTTAATTTTATTTTTTAAAAATCGTACCACATAGAAAATTTGATTTTTTAAATATAATTGGAACCTATTGGCCTACTAGTAGTCGTTGGATCATTGTTCCATATGCTATTTGGTTGACAATCAAAGAGTTTCGATTCTTCGTCTGGATTTCATCGAATTTAGATGTCATCAGTCCAATATTGAATACCGAAGGGAGTGACAGTATCGGGAGGGAAAGAAATCGGCTATTGTTGGTTGAAAATTCATCAGTGAAATTAGAAACCTTAGGTAGGGGAAAAATGTCACTTTTCAAAACTTAATTTTGGGTAAAATTATTAATTTTTTAAATTAAAGGGGTAAAATGATATAAATGTTAAATATTATTGTTCAATGAAGATTTTTTCCTTAATTTTATCTTAATTTTAGAGGGTATGTGTTAGTTTTCTAAACCATGGGTGGGTGTTGGATTTTTGAAAGTTCGTGGGTGGGATCCACTATACCTTGGGTGGGAAAAAGTCTTTTGGCCTTTTAAAATTGTGCCACCCAGAGGCTGGGCTGAAAATGGAAAGTCCGGGCCAGGCCTTGGGCTAGCCCGCCCCCCTTCCGCCTCTAATGCTGTCCAAAGTTTGTGCGTTGAATTTTTGAAGAAGTTTTCCCCACTGCCAGGCAGAACTTTATTTATTAGTGCAAGGAAGAGTGAGTCCTGTAATTATTGATGTTGTTTCTAAAAATGGGCCGATGTTATTGGTTTGTAGAATGGGAGATGAAACCAGCCCATTAACTACATGATTGTGATCTCTTGTATAAAAAAAATAAAAAAAGTTATTTTATTGATTCAATTTATTATTAAATTATAATAAATTTATTAAATAATATCAAATATTTATTACATTTTTTAAACATAAATCACATGAAGTTTATTAGAAACAAATTTGTATAATTATCAGTAACAACAAAATATATTTATTTCTTTAGAACATAAATTTCAATTCATTAAAAAAAAACTCAAAAAATAAAATAGATTTTAAAATTAAGGGTTAGGGCAATAAAAGTTGGTCAAACCTGGTTTTATCGATTTTGATCAGATTTTTTAAGTCTTATATCAAACCAACTTTTAGTGAAAATTGAATCAAATCATAGATTGGTTTCCGATTAAACCAATTGAACTGACTGATCTGATCTAATTTTGAAAACACTGGATAATTACACAACTTTTCTACTTCGAAATATACCATTATACTTATATCTAGAGGTGAATCTTAGTGTACTATCCATAACAAATTTGACCATCTTTCATTTGGGCTCCCCCCGGCCCACCCATAATATAAGGTGAATTTGCTTTGAGAATAACAAATTGGGAAAGACTTATTTTCTACCTAAGGTTTGTTGGAATGGCAATATTTACCCTTTAAGTTTCAATAACTTAAATTTTTACCTATTATTTACTTCTGTTAATGAATTTCGGAAAAGGGCAAGAATATCATTTTGCATAGTTTCCCTTTCTGATCTCTCTCAATAATATTGAATGAGTTAGGACACCGTTAAACCTCAAGTTTTCAATTTTTGAAAAAGTTTAAAACATGTCTTATGAAACAATCGTTAAGTCTCACATGAATTGGGTAACATACACGTACATGAATGATGAAAACTTTTTAACCACTTGGTCAAGGATGCCCTATATCCATAGTTATCAATATCTTACGACATGATATGATATAAATAAAAAACAATACATATCATGAGATATATCGAATTAATATGATACAATAGATGTATCATATTATACGACATGATACATATTACAGATATAAATCAATATACTTTTTAGAAAAAATGAAAATATAGTAAGAGTGTAAATAAAAAATTTTAAATTTTCAAGCGTATGTGATAGTTTTTAAAATAATGACATTTTAATTATATTATTATATTATTTTATTAATATTTTTACTATTTTATTTTTTAAAAGTCGTATCATACAATATAATACGATACTCGATACATGATACAAAAATTAAATTTTCAATATACGATACAATACGTGATGCAACTACAATGTCTACAACCATGCATTTTCCTTTTACAAGTAGATGTTATGTTTTGAAAAAAAAAACACATATTTGTGTGTAAATGTGACTTTTAATTCTAAACCATTCTATCTTTATCGAATCCAGATGAAGGCATCATCCAGATGACGCATCGTCGTCCAAACGTATGTTTGTCCTTCGTCGTTGTAGGAGAAGAAGTCATCGGGAGAGAAACATAGAAGAGGGAGAGACATTGTTGGGAGGGAGAGAGAGTGGCCGTCATTGGCCGGATTAGTTTTCCAAGTCCTAGGGGAAAAAAGTGAATTTTTTAAAACAAAATTTTGAAAAAAATTGTTAATTCTCCAAACTAATAGGGGAAAATGATATAACATTTTGGTTAAGTTTAATAGTCTATAGGTAAATGTTTGGGTTTTTAAAATTTTACAAGTATATATTTGGAAATGAGCTAAACCTTAGGTAGGAATAAATCTTTTGGTCATTTTAAAATAAAATTAATTTAATTAATTAATAAAAAAAGAACTAGAATGAGAAAAGGATACCTTTTTGTAAAGGCCAAAGGACTTATTCCCTTTCAAATAATACTCTTTTCCTAAGGTTTATCCCTTTAACTTGAAAGAATCCAAACGTCTATCCATATATTAAATTTTAGGGTTATTATCTGAGATAAAATTATCATTTAATAGAAAAATAAAAAAACTAAAAATTTATCACATTTTTCTCTCTAAGTTTAAAAATCTAACAACTTCACCTTACCTAAGATTTGAAAAATGACTATTTCCCCTCGAGGTTTTTTTTTCCTCTCTTCGGTGAACAACTCCTTCCTAGTCATCGACGTTCACCCTCACAATCGGCTTTTCTCTCTTTTGAGTCTCACCACCACCCTCCTCTAGTCTAACAAAGATAATTTTTTATCTTTGTCTAAGAGACGAAGTCCTTTGTCTCTAAAATAAAAACGACGAATCATCTTTGTCTCATCTTTGTCAGACCAAGGGAGGCTAACAATGAGATCGGGAGAGAGAACACCAACGGTTAGAAGGAGTTGTTCGTCAAAGAAAAGAAAAAAACCTTATAAGAGAAATTGTTATTTTTCAAATTTTGATTGAGAGAAAAATTTTAAATTTTTGAATTAAAAAGAAAAAATATGATAAATTTTTAGTTTTTTAATATAAGTAATTAAATAATATTTTTATTCTTAATCTTAATTATAAAATTTAATAAATATATAAGTATTTAAGTTTTTTAAAATTAACCAAAAAAAAATTCTGTGAGTGGGATTAAGTCTTCGCCTTTTTGTTAACTTAAAACTGCACTATCTCGACACGCGTAGCAAATCCAACTCTCATCTCTCATCTAAAACGGTACCAAACCGGGGCTACGTCGCAGGTTCTTGCGATCTGGACTGGATTAATATAATACTATGAACTTTGGTGGGCTGCACATGTATCATATATAAAAATAATAATATTTTATGTATATTAATAATAAATCATAACTTAAATATTAACAATAGTTTTTTAATAAATATAACATTTAATTATGCAACAATTCATTATTATTAGTACAAATATATATAATTTTACTATAAAAATTATACTAAAAAGATAAAAGCAAAGCATAATCAGCGCCTAAATAAGTAATGTTAATGATACCTTGTTAGGCTGCATGTCATTATTTCGGTGATTTTTATGGTTTTCAAGTACTTCCGAGGGAATCGCCCATAATTACGTTAAAAGAATAGTTCAGATGATGAAAAAAGAAATTTCATATAAAAAAACGAGTTTAAATTTTTTTTAATGATATATCTAGATTAAACTCTTAATTTATCTAGTTTAATGATTATGAAATTGATCACTAAATTCGAAATTTATTCTATTTAATATAATTAATTTTGATCTAATATAACAGTTTAATTTAAATAAGATTTTTTTTGTTAAAAAAAAAACACCCATAATCATGAACAACATTGCTAATCAAAGAAAAGCTAATCCTAATCTAATAATTTATGGAATCTTTCTTACTATTATTATGCTTTTCCATATTATATTGAATTTTGGACACATTTGATTATCAAATTATTTGAATACCTATAAACAAGTTTTACATTATGGTTAATTATAACAATCTTGACATTCGCAATACAAGTAAATTACATGTTTCACCACATAAATTAAGTGGGGGCAAAACCCCGGACTTGGTATTTGGAATCTAAATTCATCCACTATCTCTAACACTATCGATGAATATGAATCGAATTGAAAATAAATATATTTTAGTTTGAATTTGATTCAAATAAAAAATAATTCGATTTGAATTTATTAAACTAAAGTTAAGAGTGATTTAAATTCAGTTTGAATAAAAAAATATTTTAATTCAATTTAAGTTGAATCGATAGTTCAAACTCATGACTTGAGTTTGTACCTTATTAAAAAAATGATGATGTTTTACTCAATAATGGGGAAACTATAAATTTTAATTGAATTCGAGTCAAATATCTCCCAATTTTTTTTTCTTTTTTATGAAGAATCTTACTTGAATTGGCTCAACTATGTTGGGATCTAACCTATTATACCAAATAAGTAAAATTTTATATCCAATAACTAATCTTACAACTATTAAATTGGGTAATTCAAGAGTCTTATCTTACTTTGGCAACAACAAATCCCGATTCTTGCTCTCTTTCGAATCTTGTAAAGGGATTCTACCGTTTTTGTTAATCAAACTATTCCTTAGAAGCTAATATCCCTTAATTTAAGTTTATCTCAATTTAAAAAAAATGAGTTGGATCTTCTAATTTAATTTAATTAAAATTTAAATTAAATAAATTTAAATTTATTAAATTTTTAAATCTAATTAATTGCGATCAGAATTTAATCTTATAAACAGTTTAATTTTCAGTGGCGAAGAAGTAGGGCCCCACCCAAGATACGGTCGCGCCAGTTTTTAGCGAAGCCTAGGGCGGTCAATGCGGAGCCAAAGAGATTTAGATTGACGCCTCTGTTACTCCTCTCCCACGCGTGCCTTCTTTCACGCTCCAACAGGAGGGATTTTTGTTCGGAGTTGGGTTAGACGCGCAAGGGTGAGCCTAGGTAAAGGAAGCAGTGCACCGCAATTCGTGCGTGCGCGTAAGGCCTTTTAATTTTATGAGAAACGATGCACCGACTCACTGCCAAAGCACGTGCGCACGTGACCCTCGTTAATCTGAATTATATGAATATATTCTCTGTGGTTACTGCTTAATTGTTAATCATTATTGGAGTGCTTGCTTTTGGAAAAGTGATTTGAGCACTCCATCTTTTGGAATTTTTGACATAACTAATTATAAAATTATTTTAATAAGTTGAAATTACTTTGATATCCTTGATGGGTACTATAGAATGAAAAGACAAACCAGAGATAAAATTGGATCCAAACTGAAATAATTTAAATAATAAAAAAAGAGATCTATATATAAAAATATATAAATTTAAATTATTTTTAATAATATATTAAAATTAAATATTTAATTTATTAACTTAATAATTATAAAATTAATAATTAAATATAAAATTTACCCCATTCAATATAATTAATTTATCAATAAAAGTTATGATTTAATCGGGAAAATACAAAATTATTATAATTAAGCTAAAGTCTTAACATTTGTCCTTACAAACTGACGTATGATGTACCGTATTATTTAATAAAATTAAAATAAAATAATGGATCCAAATCTATTCTGCATTATACTTTTGACCATTCAAGATTCTCTGTCCTTCTATTTATACTCACAATTAATTTATAATTAATGTTTTTTTATATATAATTTATATATATAAATAATATATTATTTTATAATTATATTATTTTAAATTAAAAATAAAATATCATCTAATCGTATAATGAATAAAATATTATTTTATGTGTTTGAATTACTTATAAAATATGTAAAATATAATATTATTCTTCTATTAATTAAATTACACCCTTGAATTAATTGTATTATATAAATATTTTATTCTTTATTATTTTAGAATAAGAATGAACAATAAAACTATGTATACTTATTTTAAATATATAAATAAGTATAAATTTGATATACATTATTATATTTAATAATTTTAAATTAAAGATAAAATAATACATAATCACATTATAACACATATAAATATGTATATATTTGTATATTTAAAGTGAGTACATATAATATTACTCAATAATTAGGGTTGAATTCGAGCCGAGTCTGTTTGAACTCAAGCTCGAGCTATGCTCGAACAAGCCAGAAACGAGCCAACCCTATATAGGCTCGATCGAGCTTGAACTATTTGTCAAATTTTCTAATTAAAAATTTTGATACAAAACGACATCATTTTGATCAATATGTATTAAAACAACGTTATTTTAATAATGAAATAGTTAAAAACTAGAGCTCAAAATGAGCCAAACCAAATTCGAGTTTAGTTCAAGTTAGACTTTCATGAGCTCGAGCTCAAACTCGAGTTTAATTATTAAAAATAAAATATTATCTTAAAAATAAATTACTTAAAAAATTATTTATTATAAATTATTACTATATTTGATACAGTTTGATAAAAATAGATATATAAAAATAATTATTATATTTAGTTAGAAATAATATAAAAATATTATTTTACTTAAATGATTATTCTAAAATATCTTACATGCTACTTATTATATTAATTGAAAATATGTTATTTTTTTCTAAAAAATTATTAAGTAAAAATATAATTATAATAAAATCAAGATTGCTTTGATTATTTTTTAATATGTAAGGTGAAGATGATTATAAGATTATCTTATATATCATTTGTCACATCATTATTGGTAATAGAAGATTATCGAAATTTTTTATTATTATCAATCAAATAAAGTAATGTAAGTAATAAAAGATAAATTAACAAAGTAATACTTTTATTTTTGAACCAAACCCACCTTTAAAAGGTAAACAAAAAATACATAATTATTTCCTAAAGTTGATTTTATGAACCTAAATGAAAAGTAAATCTCATTAAAGTGTTGCTAAATGTGCTACTCTTGCAAACAGAGATTGTGCTTCAAAAAGCTAACACTTAAGATCTTTTATCCAATTATGTAATCAAAAAATTAAAAAAGTTTACAAAGTCCGTTTTTTAAACACCTTTTTAACCAACATTTTGAAAACTGAACTGAATCGACCGTTTGATTAGAAACTAAACTATGATCTGGTTCAATTTTTACTGAAAACTGGTTTGATATAACACTTGATAAAATTTGATCAAAACTAGTAGAATCAGATTGACAAAGTCTTATTGTCCTTACCCCTAATTTTAATTTATATTATATTTTTTGAGTTTTATTTTTTTGTTTTAATAAATTGAAATTTATATTTCAAGTAAGCAAATGGACTTTGTTATTATTGATGATTATATAAATGTGTTTCAAATGAACCTTCATATGATCTATGTTTAAAACATTTGTTAAATATTCGATATTATTTAACAAATTTATTATAATTTAATAATATATTGAACCGATCACTTGTGAATCAATGAGACAACTGATTCGATCACCAATCCAATTTTAAAAACATTGTTTTTAATAGCATGGTAAATTCTAATGACTTGATGCAATGTTTCCTCTTAAAAGAGTACCACAACCAAAACATATATTTTTCACCATGCTTTAGTAAAAAGTAAAAAGTAAAAAGTAAAATGTTTTGTTCTTAAATTGATAATGCCATCATTCCTCTATGATACAATTTTTATACTTCCTATTGAAATACTTTTAACCAATGAAAATATACCATGTCAACAAAAACAAGATTAATAAAATTATGTACATCTATATTTTAATACTTAATTAAGTTTGTAGAGAATATGTCATTATATAACTTGATAATTTTGAATTACGAATAAAATTATACTAAATTATATAATTATATAGTATTTGAAAACGGTTATTCTTATATATTCAGAATCTCTCTCCAGACACCAAAAAAAAAAAAAATTAGAATTCATCACCATTACAATTCCCTAAGGTAGAGATTTATCCTTAAAAAATAGAAAGAAAAGTGGTTGGAATGAGGAGCTCTTGTGCTTGACTACTTCATAAAAAAGAAAAAATAAATTTGCAACACAAGAGCAGGACCAGGTCAAAGAAGATGAAACCAAACTAAACAGAACCAGTATGGATTAAAAAACAACTGAATTTTCTAGCAAGATGGAGGATTAAAATGTAATTTCGACCACTTTATTTTTTCTATCCTAGCTTTGTCTCTCTCTCTCTCTTCCTCACTGTTTCTTGTTGGCAAAGTGAGAGAAACAAAGAGGGAAAGAAAGAAAGAAAGAAAGAAGAAGAAGGTAAAAGAGATAAATTTGGCTGTCCCCACTTTGGGTTTTTTTAAATTTATTTATTTTTTGCATGGTTAAACAACACTTGCCAAATTCATCTTTTTTTTTCATTCTGTGTGTCTTCTTTTACCTGGTTGTTGTCAAGATTGCTAAAGCTTGTTACTTTCTGATATAATTAAACCCAAAAAAGAATAGTAATTAGTGATCACCTAAAGCCATTTTGTACTGTATTAAAATAAAGGAGAGACAGGCAATTCAGCTTGCAGTTGGAGTTACACTACTTACAGGTAGAGCTGTGTTTTGTTGAGAAAATTATAAGATTAGGAAGAATTTTAAGAGGATAGATTTTTGTATATATATTTTGAAAGAGAGGGGGGTGTGGAAAGAGAGAGATGGTGGGCTCAGGAGCAGGGGATAGGAGCAAAGAAGCAGTTGGGATGATGGCCCTTCATGAGGCCCTTAGAAGCGTCTGTATCAACTCAGACTGGACTTACTCTGTATTCTGGACTATTCGTCCTCGACCGTACTTCTCTCTATTCCTTCTCCATTTTCTATCGTTTCAGTTTCTCTTTGCGTTTTCATATGTTTCCTCAACTGGGTCATCTTAATTTGCAGGCGAGTCCGCGGTGGTAATGGCTGCAAGGTTGGAGACGACAACGGCAGCCTGTGAGTATTCTTTTTCTTTGCCTAGTTTCTAGGGAAGATTTATGCTTCTTCTGAGTTCTTAGAGATGTCAAATGGGTCAAATGAGAATTTAGCTCAAGTTAGTTTAGTAGTACTCTTATGATGTTAATTAAAGAAGTGTTTTGAGTGTTGAAAACAAACTACTGATTTCTGGAATTCTGTGAAGGATGTTAATGTGGGAAGATGGGTTTTGCCGAGGAAGAGTTGCAGATTGTTTGGAAGAGATGGATGGTGAAGATCCTGTCAGAAAAGCTTTCAGCAAAATGTCCATTCAGTTATATAATTATGGAGAAGGGTGGGTACTGGGTAGGTGCTATTATATTTTTGGTTTTGTTTCTCCCTCTGAATGTGCCAATAAACAAGTATAGTTGTTGCAGGAAAGTTATGAGAAGAGTGAAAGAATCAGCAGAAATTGATTCTTCTTTTGTATTCTTTTGACTGGTGAGTAAATTTATGTTTGAGCAGGTTAATGGGGAAGGTTGCTTCAGATAAGTGTCATAAATGGGTGTTCAAAGAGCCAACAGAATGTGAACCAAACACTTCCAACTACTGGCAAAGTTCTTTTGATGCTGTAAAGAACTTGACCCACAATTCAATTCTTTGTTTTAATCTTTTTAAGAATAATTCGATGGCCACCGTGTTTAGTATATAGTTGTTGGTGCTTACCTTCCATTTTTCTTGTTATTAATTACAGCTACCTCCTGAATGGACTGATCAATTTGAGTCCGGCATTCAGGTCAGCATTCAAACAGCGTATTTTGCTATTGTTAGTCTTTGCCTATTTGGATTGTTCTTTCGACTTTTGTAGTACTTAGACTTTGTGGTGTTTATTTTTCTTTTTTAGACCATTGCTGTAATTCAAGCTGGTCACGGTCTACTGCAATTGGGTTCCTGCAAGATTGTAAGTTGGATTTGTTTTTCAAATTTGTGGATGATTAAGTCTTGAATGATTAAATTTTTATGAGTGATTGTGTAAATTCTGCTATAAAGCGCAATAAACTGACCATTTGCAGATACCTGAAGACCTGCATTTTGTGCTGCGGATGAGGTATACATTTGAGTCTCTAGGCTATCAATCTGGTTTCTATCTATCCCAGTTATTTTCTTCAAATAGAAATAATTCTTCGCCGTCCTCGATTCCCTCAAAGCAATCTGCCATCCCAACTCGGCCTCCTCCTTCCCTCTTCAACTGGGGTCAAAGGCCAATTCCGTCTTCTGCATCAATGCTAGCATCAGCCAATTTTCAGAATCCTGCTAGACTTGGATTCCCACAAACCAAAGATGAGACTCACATGTTTCTCCTCCCTCATTCATCGGAAACACAAATGGAAGATATGATTGGAGAACATGAAAATGACATTAAGTGGCCAAATGGTTTGTCTTTCTTCAATGCTCTTTCTGTGAGGCCTGACGATTCCAAGCTCTTGTTTAACCCTGAGAACTTTGGAAACAAACCAGACCAAAGTCATCATCCCCTTATTTTCGAGGGAAAAGATTTGAATCCAAATATAGATGGTGGTGCAAACCTGAATGAGTTCTTAAGCTTGGACAGTCATCCAGAGAATGCAAGGAAGACGGACAAGTTTAAGAGGAGCTTTACCATGCCTGCACGGATGGCTTCATCGTCTACCTCAACATCAGTCGATCACCATCAACAACCAATGGAATATAGGAATCCAGAGGCGGGGATGTACAATGATGTTATGGAGACCTTCTTGGAATGAAGTTAGTAAAGGGCAAGAAGTTTTAGATAAGCATGCTTTTGGTGGTTCTTTGTTGCTGCAATCTTGTGTTTGTTTTAGTTTAGTGTTCTTTTATATGTTGTGTTTCTTTTGTACTTCTCACAAATTTTTGTTGTAGTTTATCTTAACGCAAGTTTTACCATAAATTTTCCACTTTTGTTTTCTTTCATTTTGCCAATTTTTCTGGGATGCTGCTAGAATTTAGGACATGTTCTTCCAGTTTGCTCTGTGTTGTCAATTGTCATGTTAGGTTTAAGACTGAGCCTAATTCAAACTTAAAAGGTTGAATAAGTTGGTTCCTTTCACCCATCAATCAAATCCTAGCTATGGCTGTTTCAACCGTTGGAAAGTGGATTAAGGGCTCTTTTTCTCTGGGTTGCCCACCAGACACTCCTTTATGAGACTAATAACAAATTAAATTCACCATAATATCGTCAGTCATGTCGATTTAATGGTTTGCACAGATTTTATCATTTGTAATATTACTTTGCAACTGTGTTGCAACCCGGGAGGCAGACAATTTGATATTATTGATGGGAAGGTAGACAGATTTAAAAAAAAAAACGAGGACCCCATCCATATTTGTTTGACGGGTAAACTGGAGTACAGTATTAAAATCCACAATTATTGCATGGTAAATCAAAGTTTATAAACACGGTAAAAACTAAAACCAGATTTTTACTTTAAAAGTTTTAATATTCTATCAATTTTATTAATTTTTAGGATCGAAGATAGATAAATTTGTGTTTGGGAGAACGCTTACCACAATGATGTTAAATCAACATATCATAAACTAATGTATTCACCATTATGTAAGTACAATTGAGTAGATAGTGACCGATTTGGGATAGGATTAGCATAAATTTGTTTATCCAAAATGTATAATACTCAAAGGTAAGGTTGGATTCGAACTGAAACAGTTCGAGCTCGAGCTTCGCTCGATTGAGTACGAAACGAGCCGACCTTAGCCGAGCTCAAGCTCGAACTACTCGTTAGATTTTCTAATTAAAATTTTTGATACAAAACGATGTCATTTTGATCAATATATATTAAAAACGATGTCCTTTTAATGACGAAAAATGAGCCGAGTTTGAGCCCGAAAAGAGCCAACCTTAGCCCAGCTCAGTCGAGCTCGAGCTCGAACTTGAGCTGACTATATATGAACCGAGACGAACTCGAGCTTAAGCGAGCTCGAGCTCAACTCGGCTCGAATCTAGCCCTACTCAAAGGGGACCCAAATCTTGTAAAAAGATATTTATTTGATAAAATTATGTATACCCATTTTAAATATACAAATGAATACATATTATTTTTTAATAAGTAACAAATGAAATGAATGTATTATCGAATGATTTTAAAATAAAAATAAATTAATATTTAATTATGTGATGATACATCATATGTGTACTCATTTATGTATTTAAAAATTAATATGCATAACATTACTCATACGTATTGGTGAGTAGACACAACAATGAGTTGTGTTGGGTCTAGTGAAGGCTTGGGGTATGTCTAGGATCCCTTAAATCGTACTTTAACAGACCTTTAACATATCAACTCATTTGTTTTGATGGGTCAACCCACTATATTATATATTTTTTAATTTTTAATTATTTAAATTATTTATTATTTGTTCATGTATCATGTAAAGTTGGCACGACTCGCAATTTTGGGAGCAGTGCCCCCATGGTCTAAGCCAAAAAAAGGGGGCTTGGGTTGTGCCACGAACCGGCCTGACTCCCTTGATATGCTTATTGATGAGCATGCAAGACAAATATTTAATGAAATGCATGTTAAAAATGTGGCTTAGCTTTGAAACATTTCACTTGAAGTTACAAAAATATAGGAACGGGGCATTTCATCATCATCAAACGGTCGTTCCAGGCGTCAAGGAAGAATAGGGACGTTCTAGGAAGAATGAGGTCATTCCAAGTTCAATGATTTATGAGAAGGAGAATGGGAATGGGAATGAGCTTTTTCTAACAATCTGGAAGCTTGGAGCATACATTCCATCACTTGGAGCAATTGCTCCATGAGACAGGATTTATGGATTTTACTCCCAGTAAAATTGTATTTTAGGTTCTCTTATATAAAGGAAACCTTTGGGTTTACAACGTAATCAGAATAACCAAAATTTTAGCCTTTTTTTGAGTAATTAATAAAAGGAACAATGGCTATGTGGACTTAGGCATATTGTTAAATCACGTAAATTTTTATGTGTTTTTTTTTTATTGATTATTTTTTGCTATATTATTTCTCTTGAGATTATTGTGTTATTCGATCTGAGCCTTTCGAAGGAAAAAACTGAAATAACAATTGATATCGGAGCGAGGCAATGATGATTAGATTGAGTGCACATGTGACATTGATAGGTTCAATGACAAGTGGTAATTTATGGTTTCAAATATGTTAACACATAATAGGGTGCACAAGATGTTAAGAGGAACAAAACCAACTAACATGGATGAGAAAAAATGGCATGGCATGGCATAGAAGTTGTTGCTTTAAATACTATACAAATATTTTTGGTAGATTTAGTGATCTACGATGTGATCAATAAGAAGATAAAACATAGTTTATGGTTGAAATTTGAGAGCACCTTCATGTTTAAGAACGTCACCCAGAAGTTATTCATGAAATACGAGTTGTTCCAATTTAAAATGGAAGAAGTTGGAAACTTACGAGAACATATAACTCAATTCAATCATAAGGGAGTGATATATTACATGTAAATGTTAAATTGGAGGACAAGAACAAGGCCACCATGCTTATTTGTTCTTGACTAGGATTGTTCAATCATCAAACTACCACATTAATGTTCGGGAAGGAAACAATGGATTATGGAAAAGTTGCTTCAACTTGGAGATTCCACCAAACAACGCAAAAGTTGGAGGCAAGGAACTCTTAAGGAGAAGGTTTGTCAACAGGTTTAGAACGTAACTTAGAGGACTCAGGCGATGATGAAGACCTATTGGTTGTTTCCCTGGAAGATAATAATTATTTAGGGTAATTAAGCATGTCCAAGAATTGAAAAAGAATTTGATTTCTCTAGGGTAATTAGAGAAGACATCGTATGAGTTTTTGAAATTTCTGAACAGCGGGATTCTGAAGATGTTAATAGGGGCCATGACTGTGAAAGGGAAATAGACTGATAACAATTTGTACAGTAGTTAGGTAGTGTAATTGTTGGTAGTGGATTTGCATATTCTTTTTTAGAATTTAGCGAAGGTACCATTAAATTGTGGCATATATAAGGTTTGATTCGAATTGAGATAAGTTTGAGTTTAATTTGACTTGAGTGGAACTAAGCTCGAGCTAGATTTAATATTGTAACTGAACAAAAATGACTAAAATGACTTTTTTTATGTGTATTGCTCAAAATAACATTATTTCAATCGATTCATAATAAAATTTTTCAAACTCTAAACTTGACAAACTAAACACACTCAATGCTTGAACTTGAGTTTGAACACAAAAGTATTTAATTTTCACACTCGAGTTTGAATTCAAACTTATTTGAATTGAACTTATTTTGAACTTATTTGAGCTTAACTTTACTCAAATCCAGCTCTAAGCATATGTAACTAGGAATATTTATTTACTAAAAAATGCTTGTCTAAACAAGATTTACATAAAAAACAAATGGATGAAAATTATAATTTTTTTATGTCTTCCTTGCAAAGTGTGGATGGTTCCAAGGCATGACACTCTCTGCAGGCATTCCAAAACGACATGAAAACTCTCTTGCAGAGCCCCTGCACCTCCGCCTTGTCACGGCTACCCCTCCTCCTTTCATTTCCTTGCGAAGCCGATTTCTTTAACGATGGTGAAGATGACGATCTTAACGCATCTTTCAACACAACCCCGCCGGCCTTTTTCCTCTGCGAAGTCTCGCGTTTCAGCGCCGGTGTGAGATGCTGCCACTTCTGCGAAGACCCGTACAACTGAGCAGTGACGATTCTACTTGCTTTCGTCGCTTTGTGTGCAGTGTTTTTGTTATTGTAATACACCAATCTCCTTTCCAAATTGTCGCTGGAGCACGTTTTGGCGCTGCTGCAGCTACTGCTCCTGCTGTTAGTGCTATTACTTCTCGAAGAGATGAGTGAATCTTTGGCACTGACACTGCTCGTGCGACTGGTGGCACGGGACATGCTAGTGTTAATGATATCAGAAGAGGGTCGATGATCAGATGGAAAAGAGTGAGGCAAAAGGCGGCCGTTGGAGAAAAGATGATCTGCAGGAGAGTTTCTTGAAGGGTCTTGAGAGGGAGACTCGGGAGTAAAGCAACCAAATTCAAAGGTAGAATCTTGGCCGTGGTTAGTTGGGGTGGTAGGGAAGGAGAACAGCTCGCCGGAGCTCGACTTTTGGCGGCGGTTCTCCATTGTTAAAGGCGTTTTGTTCCTTGGTGACAGAGTGTTGTGAGGCTAATTGTGTTGATGGTATACACAAGAAGAATTGTAGTGGATGAACTGATGATGTAGACAAGGGAGGGTTAGGTTTAGAAATAAATTATATTAACTCATCTATATTGGGTTAATAAAATGTGATTATATTGTAAGAAAATTTTCTTGCGTAGTTTATTATCGATTATGATTTTAGTTTAATAAAATTAGATAATTAAATAATATAATAATAGTTTATAAATAAATTTTAATAATTAATAAAAATATACTTAATACACTTAAGAGGATATTTAGTTTGGATAATATTTTATTATCAAAATAGAAAAATTACTTTAAAGATAAATTACTTAGAAGATTATTGAACATTAATGATTACTATATTTGATAAAATTTGATAAATAATATAAATAATTATTATGTTTAGTTAAACGTAATAAATTATTACTAATAAATTATTTTACTTAAATGCTCTTGAATATAATTATTTTTAAATATTTTTTATATTATTTGTCATATTATTAAAAATAAATTTATTTTTGTCTTAAAAAACTAATAAATAATAATATAATTATAATAAAATCAAGATTATCTTGGTAATCTTTAAATACCTAAGGTAAATGTGGTAATCTGATTACCATCTATATTACATGTCATGTCAGTATTGGTAATAGAAAATTACTGTAATATTTTATTACTGACAAACTAAACAAGCAAATAAAAAATAGATTACCAAAGTAATCTTTATATACTGAAACCAAACGCCCCCTTGAAGATACTTTCAAATCCATAAGAAAGAATAATTAACTATATCAGTTGGGGTTGTTTATTAAAATTTGTTGGAGACTAAATTGCCATGATTGCACCAAAGGTTAGTTTGAGTATCAATAAAGGTTATATGTATAAGAGAATACGAGTTTAAATTTTCTTTAATAATCAGTTGGGGTTGTTTATTAAGATTTGTTAGAGACTAAATTGTCATGATTGCACCAAAGGTTAGTTTGAGTATCAATAGAGATTATATGTATAAGAAAATACAAGTTTAAATTTTCTTTAATGATCCTTTAATATTAAACTTTTAACTTATTTAATATAATAATTATGAGATTTTATTTATTTGGTATAATTAATTCAACTCTGAAAGGATCAGCCAAAGCTTTTCTTAGTGTTGTGGGAAGCAAGGGACCAATGGAAAGAGCAATCAAAATGGCTTTGAGTAAATAATTATTCACTTTGATGCCCCCTAGAATTGAGGACAGAGCAGCCATTGGAATCCTGGTTCATTTGTCCACCAGGCCAAAGAACTATTTCCCACCCAAAGTATGCAGTTTTATCAAATTTCATTCTATTAATTTTAAAAATTTTATTTATCCACCTATAGGGTGTTAAAATTAATGGAACCCTAACTCTAAAAAAATTTATCTTATTTTCCCCCCTAAAATTTTAAAAACTAACAATTTTTTTCAACCCAAGTTTTAAAAAACAATATTTTCCCCCTTAAAGTTTTCAATTTTTTAGAGTTAATTTTTTGGCACCGCTTCTTCCTCTCCGACCACTTTTAGGTGATGCCTCTTTCTCTCTAGCGCGGCCTCCTTCGGATAGTTGTCCTAGGTATAGTCGTCGATGAAGATGAGAGGTCTTCGGAGAGGAAGAAATAGAGCCAAAAAATTAACTCTCTAAAATTGAAAATCTTAGGGGGGGAAATATATTTTTTAAAACTTAGGATAGAGAAAATTGTTAATTTTTAGGGTTTAGGGGGGAAAATAAAATCAATTTAAGTTTATTTTTAATAATACAGATAAAATGATGATTTTACTTTTGAAATTATTAATTTTAATCGATTACGGATAGATAAATGAGATTTTAAAAGTTAATAAAGAAAAATGGGGGAAATAGTCCTTCGGCCTTGTCCACCAAATGGGCTTCTAGGAGAAATTCTGGGGTCCATTTCAACATCATTTGTTAATGTTTTCCTTGGCTTTGATTTTTTTTGGAAAATTAAGAAATATATTGTCAAAGTAACTTTAGTGGCAAATGAGTAAAATATTTAATATAAAAATAAAAGTTTAAATCCTTTTGAATAATATTTTAAAATTAAATTTTTAACCTATTTGGTACAATAATTATAGAGATAACTTTTAAGTGAGGCAAAATATTTTTTTTTTTGAAGAATCTCATTGTATTTATTTTGAGTAATTAATGTATCTATATCCAACCTCATAGGAGGGTGTCATATAAAAATGGAAGCTTAAAAGACAATAATAATTATTTATTAGATTTAATGTTCAATAACGAGAAATTATAATAAAAATCTTATTTGAATTGAATCGTCTCTTTAAGAGCAAACCAAATATACTCAGATTAAACTCACCTTTAACTACTCACTAATTTTAAACTAAAAAATACTCGTACTCTGAATAAGTCCTCTATTTTCTATCTTCACTCATTCTCTTCATCTTTACTTACTCTCCATCTTCACCCATTTACTCCATGTTCATTCGATCTCTGCGTTAAATGTAACTTAATCCAAGGCGTGTAATATTTTTCTCCTCTTTTTTGTTTTTTTTTGGTTGTGCGAAAATATAGTTATGTTTGGTTGTTGATTTCACATAGTTTTTAAGATTAAACTAAATTTGTTCCTTATCTTTAGATTATATATAAATCTAGGGCTCAACTCCATTATGCAAGATTTTGCTGATACCCATTGTCAAAAAAATTGATAAGTGTTGACAAGATTAAAAGTCTCAGTAGAAACCCTAGGCATCAACGAAAGGTTTTGATAGAATGTTTTCAATATAATGTCGCCAAGTACTTAAGTTGTGATGCCACATAATATGCTAGTGGTACATCATAATTAGTATATTATAAGTGACCACTATATATAAATATAGAGTTTTCAAGATCAGTTATCTTGAAAACTGATCCTTTCATTATGATTATACTATTTTAAGGGCATTTATCTTGGACATACATATACAATTACTATGTTTCACATGGTTAGAATTTGCCTTTTAACAATTGTGTCTTAGGTACCATTAGTAGTAGGTGGCAAATTCTTGATGTGCACCTAGTGGATCAACACTTAATGTCTCGACATGGAGATGTAAACAACTCACACCAATAGTATGTAGATAACTCATGTAATCTAGACATGTGTATCTGCTTAGCATAGGTATAGACACTCTGAGAGTATGAAAATATTCAAGCTAATCAATCTTTGCCACATGTCCACCCACAAGCAAGATATTCAAATTGTTAAAGTAGACAATTAGATATAATCACTATCTTATCGATCAAATTAGTTGTGTCACATTTAATAAAAAAAGTACTGTTTCTATTATACATTAAATGCAAATTGATTAAGTTGGTCAGATAACACATATCACATTTAATGAAAAACAATGGTGTTATATCTTACCACCTTTAACATGTAATAATTCCCACGATACATATACTTTCTCAATCAAACGAACATACAAACTTAATGAAATCTTCAAGCACCACGTGCTATTGGATGATATTAATTAACGTCCTTTCATTCAAGTATATAAACCAAAGAATAAGGAAGCCCTTTAATCTTTCGGAACTAATTAGCTTACGTTTTAAGATCTCTTATTATTTCACTAATATTCTCTCAAGTTCACACAAAATACAATATCCAAATTCTCTACAAAAGAATCTTACATTAGATGTAAGTTCTACTTGGCAAAAACTCTCTTTCACTTTTAATATTCTATTATTTTTGTTAATTAAATATACATTCTCGGTGGTAACACTCCGATTATACCTCTCACGTAATATCTTTCGATAATTATGCAATTAAGTTGGTACAGTTGCTCATATATACTATAAGCTTTTTCTATGAAATTTGACAATATTGTTGATGAACACGGAGAATCCTTTCTCTATGCCATACACAAGGTCTACTCAGAATCGATTTGATTCAATCATGTGATCGTTGAGGAATTTTCATGGAAGAAAGATCAAGTGTTTGATGAAATGGGATTACAGGATGACAAGAAGTGAGAACGCTGTGGCATTATTGTTAAAGAAAAGGCCAAAAAAGAAAAAAAAGGAAGTCAAAGAACAGATGGCGCCCACGCGTCATGGTGATTGGTGGGGCGCAGAAAGCGGCATGGTACTGTGGAAAAAATGCACATTTCCTTTAACTAGTCCTCAATGTTCGTGTCAACTGTGCGAGAGTCTTGAATCCTCATCATCACTCCTTCCATTTCACAGTTGTCCTTCTCTTTCCACTTCCTCTTGTGTCCTTCTTTCTTTTCTTTTTTCCTCTCATTTTACCTCCTACTGTTCTTATTTTTTTTGTATTATAAATACAAACTTCACGATTTAATAAGACGCCATGGCCGGGAAAGAATTCCTCCATAAAATGAAGGTGATTACTTTCATTTCTTACAATTTAAGCTCGTTTGCTGTTATATGGATCTAATTATGTTGGTAATACTCCGTTTTCTTCTTGTTGAGTATGTTTGAAATTGAATTGCATGAACTGGGTTTGTTTTATTTATTTACAACTGCATTCCTCACCTGAGTTTTGGATATCGAGCATTTTTGTTGAGAAAAGTACATCAAGGGGTGGATCTGATCCGATCTGGCTAGGTTCGAATCCATCGATCGGCTGGAGATCAGTTTATTTGTTCATTAGATGATACTGTTCAACCTGCTTGCGACATTGTTCAATCTTCCCATGCTCTCCAGAGATTGTGCATCAGCGTGAATGAGTTTGACTGGGCATTATGGATTCGATTTGAGCTTAAGTCGACCCCAAGCTTGGATCAAATCCATCCCTATCCAATTGGGTATCTTGTGCATGCTATTCATAATGTTATTAAGTGGAAAGACATGTTTTCAATTTTTAGTTCTATATCCCTTCAACTTCAAGTTCCTGACTTGTATATTCATTTGGTGCGATGGAATCATGTAGACATAGATTAGAGATCCATGAAGAATAACATGGTAGATTTCATCATACCTAGACATATCCTTTTTCTTTTTTATATGTGCATTTATCGTAATTTTGTTCTAAGATTTTCTGATAAGATTCTGATAACCTCTTCAATTGCTAGTTTAATTATTCAAAATTCTATTTTTTGTGAACCTATTTCTTTGGTTTGTAAGGGAAGTTATTTTTTTGTGCTGAATGTATGCAAAATTTCAAATTGGAGCATTCAAATATGTGGTTGAAATCAAATATAATGTTAGTACCATTTCATGCTTACCAACAAAAATTGCTAGGGGAGAATTTGTGTGACATACCATGGTTAGATAGAGATATAACGGACAAACTTTCAGTTAGTTTAATTGGATTCTTGGAATTTGTTGATTATAGGCTTTGAAATTCATCCTGTTGACGAGTAACTTTGTTCTTATTTATGAGTAGACTAGCTGATAATATCATTGCTGTTGCTATCTTTCCCTTTCTAAGAATGTCCCGTGTCACTTGTGATGTCTTTTCTCTGCATGGTCTATCTTCTTCTTTGTCCTTTCGAAACTGAAAACTAGTTAAAGATTGGCTTAAAGACACACATTGACATTTTTCATAAACTATCACTAATGTTTGAGTAATTCTCTTGGTGCCTACACCAGCAAAAGACTGTGGAAGGAGGTGTATATTTCCAGTGCATTGAATATCTTTTAGCTTTGCTATGGTGGTTTCTGTGGCTGATTATTTCTGCTATTTGTGAGTTTTGCTTATGTATTTAATTTTTTGAAAATATCCTGCTTAATTTCAGGAAAAAGTTGGACTAGGTTCATCTGCTGATTCTGGAAAAGGGAAGAGTAAGATGTCAAAGCATGTAACTCATGGCTATCACTTGGTGAAGGGGAAATCAAGTCATCCTATGGAAGACTATGTTGTTGCACAGTTCAAGGAGGTCGAGGACAATGAACTTGGTTTATTTGCAATATTTGACGGGCATTTAAGCCATGAAATTCCTGACTATCTGCGGACACATTTGTTTGAGACAATCTTAAATGAGGTGACATACTCTTATCTAAAATCTTGTGCTACATAATATTGTTAAAAGTATAAGCCTCTATCGGTTATAATATCTCATCATTTTCATTTCTGATTCTTCACTGATTTTATTTGCAACTTAGTTTTTGTTGTTTTACTTTGCTGTAAAGGCTGATAGTTAACAGATGACTGATTTTAATATCTTTGCTTCTATTTTCGAATCAGCCTAACTTCTGGACAGAACCAGAGACAGCAATCCAGAGAGCTTATCGTATTACTGATGATACTATATTGGAGAAAGCAGTTGATTTGGGTAAAGGAGGTTCAACTGCAGTTACAGCAATATTGATCAACTGTCGAAAGCTGGTAGTAGCTAATATTGGTGATTCTCGAGCAATTATGTGCAAAAATGGTGTGGCCAAGCAGCTTTCAGTTGATCATGAGCCAAGTGTAGAAAAGGATAAGATTGAAGGCAGAGGCGGGTTTGTGTCAAACTTTCCGGGTAGATTTACTGAGAGACAGGCTACTTTTCTTCTGAGCTCATCTAAATATTATATGACTGTTGCATCGTTGTTTTAATATTGTTAGAACAATTGAATTGAGATCATTTCAATCCTTTTAAAGGAGTTGCTTTTATTTTTTTATACCAATTATTCAGTTGCTTGACATACATACATTCTTTCTTAAGATTGGCTGAGTCAAGATTTACGTTAAAGACGGTTCTGTTTGGTGGGATATATTCATTCACCATTTTAGTGATTCTCTAACTCGTAACCAGTATAAATTTTCTTCTGAAAATGTTAGGATTACAATTTCTTTTTTGGGGGTAAATTCAGGGGATGTTCCACGAGTTGATGGACAATTGGCAGTGGCAAGAGCATTTGGGGACAAGAGCTTGAAAAAACATCTCAGTTCAGAACCACATGTCACAGTAGAGATGATTGATGAAGACACGGAATTCATTATCTTGGCAAGTGATGGGTTATGGAAGGTAATTCCTTGATGAACTTCTGGAAATTGCTATCTTTGATTTTACTTCTACATTTAGTTGCAAACTATTGCATCCAGCACTACAATAAAGGATGATATCTTAACACCTTGTCCAACCCAATCATTTTTGCTCTGAATTGTACCCTGACTTCAACAAATCTAATGCCAGGTAATGTCAAACCAAGAAGCAACAGATGCTATCAAACATGTAAAGGATCCTCGGTCTGCTGCAAAGCATCTTACTGAAGAGGCGCTTGCTAGAAAAAGCTCAGATGACATTTCCGTTGTAGTTGTAAGATTTGGATGATATAAGATTAGGTTCAACTTGTGTCTGATAAAAATCTCAGTAATGTAATGTGTTATAACCCTTGTTATAGTTAGGGGCATCAAAATCTCTTGCCATAAAAGAACCCTTTGTGTTCGCATCACCAATGTTCCATGTTCAAGCAAAATGCCATTGTATTTTATATATTTCTGATTCAAGTTTATTGTTACTTTGGTTGATCAATTATGGAAAACATCGAGCTTGTTGTTTTGCTTTATCTGGGTTACCCTTTTCGTGCTGTTTTGAAATTTTGATGTTTGTAAACTAAAATTAAAGAGGATTGAAGCAAGAACTGCCAAAGGAAAAGGATGATGAACAGCCGTGTGAATGCATAGCTGAGAAATCCCTAAAATGGTAATAATGTTATCTCTATTAGGATAAAACACAGAAAATAGCCATGTGACACTCCTGTGTTACATAAACATTTTATTTCTTCTTATAGAGCTTAGAAACTACTGCAATGAAGCTTTGAGGTGACAGAAGATAGAGAGCATGGTGCTTAGCAAAGCAGAAAGCTTCGCTTATCTGATCTGAGAACGCTTATGAGGGGCGTTATTCCCTTGGAGAGGCATCTGCATCTGAACTCTGCCTCTTTCATCACCCTGCTTATACTGACTCTCCTTCGCCTGAGGACTGGCACCTTTTCGACTTGATGAGACTTCACCAATCATTTCAGCTGAGCTCTTCCTACGTCTCTCATTGTGACCAGCAAGACGCCTGCGACAACTCCTTTTAGCTTCATCAAATTCAGATAGCTCATGGAACCTGCAAATATATATAAAGAGGAAGTGATCTATATCCAATATTTAAATAGTAAGCAGTGTCAGAACAATACATCACTATTTGCCCTTAAGGTAGTTTTGTTAGATAAGTCCAAGGAAAAGTTTAATCTGAACCTAAAAAAATGTTCATTTCACATCAGCCTTCCCCTGAAATTCATTAAAGTTTTGTAAAGCTTGCTTTCAGCTAATATAAACAGGAGCTTATAACAGAAAGAAAGCAAAAGGAGTACTAGGAATTCTGTACCTGCTGCATTGCTGACAAAACCTTTGCCTGAGACCAGAAACAATGACAACAGGAGCCTTGGAATGAAACTCACAGACCTTGTGGCGCTTATGGTAGCGTTTTGCATCGGTTAAGTCGGCGCCACACTTCTCAACTTGGCAACAAGGCAGCGACACCCCGCCAACACCACCACTGCAAGATCCTCTTCTGCCCATCACTTTCTTCTTCTTTTCATCATCACCATATCCATCGCCACCACCACTACCACCTTCTTCTTCTTCTTCCATGTCATTGTCTATACAGTCATCGCAACTAAGGCTCATCTTTTCTTTCGATGAATGCATAGCTTATAACATCCATTGCACACAAGGTGCGTTCACAACACAGCTATATAAGGTGAAATTGAAGCAAAGTGGAGAAATCTGAAGGTGAAAAATGCGTTAAGAAAAAGGTGAAAAAGATAGAATGGTAGGACCACTAGCTAGCAACATTTTCTATTCTCTCGTGTAGACTTGTAAAGTAAATGATTGAAAGTTACAATGTTCATTGTATTATGAAAAACATAACTTATAAACAGCTATATCTCTTTGCCATTTTGTTTATTTCTGAATTCTGTAGAATGCATGGATGAAATGGGTTTGTGAAAACAATACCAGAAGAAAGAAACAAAAACATTAAGATTTTAACAGAGAGCTTAATGATTCATTACTGAAAAGTATTCTATTCTTTCGTAATACCAATCATGTTAGACTGTAAATCAAGGTACATGAAAAGAGATGAACCAAACACACAATCACCATCATCACAATGCCACATTATCTGGCATATTTTTATGTGATGGTTACACTGATTCAACTTCCATGAGGTAATTGAATATGTTGTTAATCTTTCTAGCAAATTTCACATTTAGACAGTCTTATAATCTATGAATCTACTAGATTTGACAATATCAGAAAAAATGCTTTCATCAGAGTATTTACTGAAAATACATGAAAAACTTGAGGGATATTATATTATCCTGGTCCAGTCCATGGGATTTGCAACAAGACTCAGCGTCCTCACTGAGATGATATTGTCCACTTTAGATACACCATCCATTATAGTATTGTTTTTGGATTTTATAAACTAAAACGCCTCTTGACAGTTTAAGAAGTTCATAAACTATTTAATCAGTTATATCTTAATATCCCCAAGCAACGTGAGATATACATACAAATCTGTCATCTCTCTCATGTTTTGTTGATGCAAGATTCGTCTAGAGGTGTCACAAATACATGTAAATAAATAGTGATGTTTCTCTCCAGTCAAGATTCCCATTTGTCCATTTCAGCCAAACAAGAAATCACTTACCAAAAATGCTTTCTATGATAGGAGTAAAAAGCAGAATTATCTCATATGCATTCTTTAATCAATAGAAATTAGTAGATTGAAAAATCTGAGCAACCCATTACAGATTAAGGTTCAAAACCATTTACTGGAGATGGAATTGTTTTTAGCCACATAAATACCACCATGATTCTGCTGAGGACCATGGCCATGAGGCTCCAAAAACACCTCCATCTACCTTTCACCTCCACACTTCTCCGCGTCGCTCTTTTCTAGTATAAAGGAAGAAACGATAAAAAGGGCATATGTTGTACATGGACTTTGATGATCACCATCTAAAGTGCCCATCACTCTCACCATTGAGTTGTATTTTGGTCCAGAGTTGCTTGTGGATTCTTCTGTTCAATGGATGCACCAAGTGCTATAACGTTAAAGGTGCACGTCATTTATTCTTCCTTGATATGACTGCAAAACATTTAACATCATTTCTAATAGATTGGCCTTAAAATCTTTTCCTTGGCTTTATCCTCCATTGCTTTCATACAGCATTTTATCCCTCTATGTACTCATTTTTTGGGAATTTATTTAGTAGGCTTTAGCTAGAGTATCTGATTCTCCTTTTCACTGTGGCAAATGGACAAAATTTAGCCACTTTGTATGTAAAGGAAAGCATCCCAAAACCCTTAATGCACAAATGCAACAACTGAAATGACACAATGAATTCAAACACTTCATCTCCTGCTTTCACCCCTGATTAAAATATGAGACTGCAAAATCTTCCATCTGTAAGTCCTCAAAAACCTTAACTTTTTATCATTCATTTCCTTTTTTCTTCTCTTGGTTTCAGTGGATTTACTTTACAATGATGGAAACGGACTTCAATTCAACTCTAGATTGAGTTATAAAAGTGCATTTATGCATATTTTACAATGTGCATATGCATATAATTAAGCAAAATGAAAGAAAGCTATGAAAACCAAAAACATTTACCTCTAATGGACCTTATCATAGCCTCCTGCTTTATGCACTTCTTCAATACTTCTATATTCTTGAGTGTCAATGGAATCATCAATCTTATGGACCTCAACAACTGCAGGATCCTCATGAATGTTACCATCCATTGTTTCCTTGGCTGTGTCTCCAACATTTTCAGCCTGCTCCCCTGCCTTCTTCACTCCCTCGTTAGCTGTTTCTGCAACAAACTCTGATGGGCCACTGGCTCTTCCCTCATCCACATCAGGAGCTTCTTGTTTTACTTCATACATGCCTTCACCTATGGGATCATTTGATGTCCTTGTTGTTCCTGCTACCGCAAAGCCACCCTGCATTTTTAATCATATTATCAACTTTATCATTAACATTATAAGAACACGTATAGAACACTAGAGACCATTACAAATATATAAGAAATTAGAAATAATACAGGAATTTAACATAATTGCAATATACATTCTCCAAATCAAGCATTGATCAGTAACTTAATCAAGAACTACCTTGTCAAATAACAAAATTCAATTCCTGCCAACACTAGAAGAAAATTGAGTATTTCCTAGGACAGACTATTATAGAATTCTTTATCTTTAATTTAGAATCACACAATCATACCATAATACATCGTATGAGTGTCCAATTGGGTCCTCTGAACTGGGTGTGCAGAGTTCTATTTGTTACACCTTTGGACAAATCCTACATGGACAAATTACAGGAAAGATGCTAAGTTTAAATGTGCGTCCCATGTCACTAATAAAGATAAATAGCTTACAAAGCTAATAAAGATTATTCTTGGATTCTTGAAGAGCTAAAAACATATGAAAACCAGACAGAAAAAAATAATAAGAATATGAACAAATACTTGAGCAAGTTCATAAGCAGTGGAGAGACAATGAGTTGCAGATCGGAAACAATTGTGGAAGTCTCTGGGTGAAGTTTTAGAAACCCTCTTTGCCAAGACTAACATTGCCTCCATTTTCCCCCTCTTCTGGGTTCTTTCTGTTGCCGAAGTCTCTTTTCACCTTTATTTGTATAAACTTAAAACTGAACTACTTAAATCCTCCTCACCGTTCGAAGCTAGTACACAGAGAGACCGACAAAAGAAGTTTAAAGTTCTCTGACAGACGCACGGACATGGAAGTTGTCATGTTCTGGATATGCACAAGTTTACCGGTTTGATTTACTAATCTTACAGCACAGTCTAATTTGATCGATAACATCCCGGGATGAAAATAAATCGAATCGAATCGAATTAAATATTATTCAAACACGATTATATATATACACATACATAGAAAGTTTAACTTCATCACATTAGTAAGATATTAACTCAAGTTCAAAGCAAAAATTATTAATTTGAGTTCGAGCATGTGATAGAAGCAATTTGTTTAATCTCAATTACAAAAATTATATCATAAATTATATATTTATTAATTATTTTTTTATATTTAAAATTAAAAAAATAAAATTTTAACGATGAGATACAATATTTAAATTTTTTAAGAGTTTATTAATATTTTACTTATACTAAAATGTAAATTCCCGAACTCACTAAATCATCAAACATTAAACTTAAAGTTAGTTCATTTACAACCCTAATTATAATAAATTATATTTTATTTATTATTTACTTATATTATAATTTGATCCATTATACATTATAATATTAAAATGATTTTTCAATTGGTTAGGATAATTAGTTGTACCGTTAGGTTTAACTAGTTGATGGTCGTGCATCCACAAGTGTCTCATAGGTTGTGTCATATTATGACTAGCCAAATGATGGGTCTTGTGGGTCGTATTTTTATAAGTTTTAAGGGGCTCATAATATTATATGTTTTAATTTTGTAAATTTTTAAATATTTTATATTTTATATTTTTTCGGGCCGATCCATGGGTTAGACCCTAAGGCTCTCGATATGGTTTGCACAACCCACGGGCCATACTTTTTGAAGGGACATGTCTACTCCACATTGCTTTGAGTCTTCATAAAGGTCCATTGGGCTTGTAAAAATTGCCTTGACCTGCTAGATATTGGTCTCTTGAATGATTTTGATCGCAGCCCACAAGTTGTGGGACAAAATGAAATAGAAAGAATAGTTTTTTTTTTTTAAATAATTTTATTTCTTCTATAATCCATAATCCACAAAATCCAAAGGGCAAAATAATAAAATTATATGTAATTTTATACATAAATAATAATATATTATTATTTTATTAAGTATTATTTTATCTCTAACTTTAAACTATCTAATTATATAGTGACACATCATTGCTAAATGATTAGATCACCCATTTTATTATCTAATTATATAGTATCTAATTATTGCTTTGAGTCTTCGTAAAGGCCCTTTGGCCTTATTTAATATTTAAGGTGGAAATGTAATCAAATCACCCTTTTTATTACCTGTCAATGATAAATGCTTAGTGAAATTTTTTATTATTAAATAAACTGAACAAAATAGTATTTGTAATAACAAAATAAATTACTAGAATAATTTTTTATTACTCTGAACCACTGTTTTAAAAATCAGATCAGAGTGGATGGTTTGATCAATTGAACCGTTAATCACTAGCTAAACTGATTTCGATTCACCTTAACACCATTCTTGAATTTAAACCAAATTGAACCGCATTAAACTGTTCGAACCACTAATTAGATTGGGTATAAAACTAAGTTTGACTCAGTCAACATATAAAATTAATTTTCTATTTAAATTCATTATGAAAACTTAAACTCAAGATTGTATTTATTACATTTGAATATATATATATATATATATATATATATATATATATATATATATATATATATATATATATATATATATATATATATATAACCAAAAATATTCTAATGTTAAATAAATCAAATTATATAATTAATGATAAATTATATATAAAAAAAATTAAATATTATTTTTAACAAATAACTGGTCTAATTATCAGTAAATCGATCATTTTATCAGTTAGAATAAACTATCTTTTTCATTAGATGAATATTTGATTTGATTTTAAAAATATTGCTTTGAACCAAACGTCACATGAGTCTCATCCATATGTCTATGTGTTGAAGACTTTAGAAAAAAGAAGAAGAAGGAGAGGAGAAAATAAGAGAATTCAATCATGGATGTGAAGAAAAAGAGGAAGAGGCAGCCATCCATCCATGAATAAAAAACATATTTCTTTCATTGTTGTGAAAGGGAATCCTGAAAACATCAACTTACTTTTGAAAAGCAGCACCTTAACAAAAATGTTTTATTTGCTTTCAGAGATAAGCAAGTCAAAAAAGAGGACATCTTTCTCCCCAATTCAATCATCTCACAAAGAAAGACAAATTTAAACAAACTTTCTTCATCTCACAATTCAGCTTAAGTTAACCAAAGTCCTCTAAGCTTTGGCAGGAAGGCAGGAATTTCAATCAATGGTTTGCAAAAGGGGTTTCTTTTTTTTTATATCAAAGTTTTATAAATGTAACAAAAGTTTAAACCTCAATTTTCTTTTAAAAATTCTAATATTTTACGAGTTTTTTTCTATATCAAGATTTTATAAATACGAAAGAAGTTTGAATTAAATTTTTTTAAAATTTTTTTTAAAATTTTATCAATTTTATTAACTCTGATAACGTGGGTTCTTTTTCTCCCGTGGGAAAGAGTTGAATTTGTGAGAAAATAATTTAAAGCATGAAAATGAGATTTCATCCTTTTCTGAGAAGCAAGCCACTGGACATAGTCATTGTGTTAAATTCGCAAGGCTGTCCTAAGAAATGAGTAGCATGAGATCTTGAACTTGATTTAGCCGCTACTCTTGACTAAGGGACATTAAAATACGGCTACGCTGGATATGAATCGTTTTGAGTTTGAACACCTTTAAATTGATGATTCGAATTCATAACTCATTACTAAAACAATATCATTTTAGCTAAATATGTATAAAATGACTAATTCGCATCAAATCAAACCACCAGTTTGAACTATAAATTCAAATTGATCAAAACCACGGATTCGAATCAAATCAAATCACATATTCAAATCATCGATTCAAACTATAAATTTTAATCGAATTTGAACCAAACTGAGCTGAAAAGTTTTGAACTCAAGTTTGACTCAGTTAAAAAAACGAACCAAATCTTCTATCTCAAATTTGAATTAAACAAATTTAAGCCAAGATAGCTCAATTTGGACTCAACCCTAAATATGGCTTCTGGATGGTATTGAACAATTGAACACAGCTCAACAATGACCTGAAATTGCCCAAATAAAAGTTTATTGTAGAGCTTTTGACTTTAAAGAAATGCAGCTTGAGAAGATGAATAAAAAATGACTTAAACAATGAAATTTACTGCAATAATTATGTGAATGAAGCATTGGATGCACAGTTGCAGGATGATGTATGAACAGTACACAGATAGCTCAAATTGATCTTCCCTCTCGACATTGAACAAAAACAATACAATTATATATATCTATTTTGAATATATAATTAAATACATATTTAATATATATTATCATATAATTGAATTATTTTAAATTAAAGATAAAAATAACACTTTAACAGATGATGACATATACAAATACATACATATTTGTATATTCAAAATAGATAGATATAGTATTGCTCCAACAAAAATTTCCCTGATTCAGGAGAACAGAAATGAGGAAAAATCTGGACTTTATAAAATGCTTATTTAAAGGTAATATAAATAGACAAAATAGCCTATGTATACAACATTTATCTGTCAGTACAGAGAACCGAAGGATTGTTGTTTTACAGGAAACCAAAGTCACTGTGGTCAAGATTTTCACATTAACCTTGTAGAAACTTGGAAGATGAGTTGCTTTACAGGTATACCACTGTACCCCCCAATGAGAAGTTACACAACAATGAATTTCATTGCTGAACAGGCTCGGTTGTGATACCGTGAAGCGATGAAACAACTTCTTCGATCAAGGGTCTCTGTCTTGGATCCTGGTCGAGACATTTACAGGCGATTTCAAGCATGTCTATGAGCTGCTTCTCACAATCCTTGTCCCAGATCGAAGGATCAATGATCTCCGACTCCCTTTTTTCGGACTTCATTTGAAATACCCATGATACTAAATCTCTGCAGTTTTTCCCTTTGCAAACTTCAACAGGCCTTCTACCAGTAAGAAGCTCTAGAAGTACAACACCAAAACTGTAAACATCACCCCTGCATGTTGCTGTTAATGTCTGACTATATTCGGGCGGAATATAACCTAAAGTGCCAACCAAATCTGTTGTGACATGAGTATCATAGGGACGAAGTAGCCTTGAGAGACCAAAATCCGCCAAATGAGCTTCGAATTTTTCATCCAAAAGAATATTGCTGGTTTTTACATCTCGATGAACAATATGTGGTTCACATACCTTGTGCAAGTAAGCTAATCCACGAGATGCACCTTGAGCAATCTTGAGCCTAACATCCCATTTAAGAATCGAATCATTGTCAACACACTCATGAAGCCAATAATCCAAGCTTCCATTCTCCATGTAAGAGTAAATCAACATTCTGTCACTGCCATGCCGGCAATAACCTTGAAGAGAAACAAGGTTTTTATGCTGAGCTCTCGAAAGGGCTTCCACTTCTGCTTGGAATTCCCGTTCCATTTGACCGCAATCCCCGGAAAGCCTCTTGATTGCAGCTTTTGTTCCATTGGGAAAGTTTGCTTTGTAAACCAGGCCAAACCCACCACAACCAATTATATTTGCCTGGTTAAAATTGTTTGTAGATTTCAACAAGTCTGCACAAGTAAGATCCCTGCAATCTGAGTTCTGGAAAAGCACCAATCTCGAAGAACCACGTCCTTCAGATAATCTGCAGGGCCGGCTCAGTTCTTCGTCTAGAACATCAATTTGGTCCCCCTCATCCCTCCTTGACATTTTCAGCAGCACAAATGCAAGGAGGATCGCTATCCCAATTGCTATGCTGAATGTAATGCCAATGATGGTGCCTTGACCAATTCTACTGTTTGAACCAGATGGAATACCAGGCTTCAGCTTACTGTCTTTAGAACTACAAGGAGAATCTACTCCTCCACAAAGACCAGGGTTACCCTCAAAGCTCGAAGCAGGGAAGCTATAAAACTGTCCTCCAGATGGAATCGCTCCCTGCAAGTGATTGTATGCCACACTAAACTTTGACAGGAACGTGAGTTTATAAAAGGATGGGGGGATCGACCCAGTTAGATCATTGAATGAGAGTTCTAATACTTCCAAGTTCGCCATCTCCGAAATGGAACTGGGGATGGTCCCAGAAATGTTGTTCCTGCTCAAATCCAGTGCATGAAGCTGCTTCAAACGTCCAATTTCAGCCGGGATTGTCCCATTTATTCTATTATTATTTAAGAATATTGATGGAGGGAAACTCGATGCGTGGTGGTACTGCAGACCATTAACACTCTGATTTCGCTTCACATATAGTGGAATGCCGGTAGAAGCAGTGAGGTTGGAGGAACTGCAATTATTCGAAATAAGGCTTTCGAGCTTTGCCAACTCTCTTGGGATCTCACCTGTAAGAGAGTTATTTGAGAACTCCAAGTAAAACAAATTCTCCATCTGACCCATCCATGGAGGAATACTGCCATCAAGGTGATTCCATGACAAATCAAGCACTTGTAGCTTCTTGCAACCGAACAACCAAAATGGGATGTGGCCTCTAAGCCCACAATTACCGAGCGCCAAGATCATCAAGCTCTCAAAACCACTCACATTTTCTGGAATTTGCTCACCAATGAAATTCTTTGTAAGAATAACAGTGGTGAGATTTTTGCACTGCTGCAGCACACTAAGTGCACCAGGTAAGTCCACAAAACTATTGTTTGACAATGAGAGAAAGTAAAGGGAAGTTAACTTTGCAAAACTCTCAGGGATTCGGCCAGTTAAATTATTCTTGGCTAAGCTCAAAACTTTCAATTCACGGCAATCAGACAGGGAATTTGGAAGGGCCCCCGAAAAATGGTTAGAGGCAAGTTCAAGAGTACACAGACTAGGCAATCCGGTGAAATTAAGATCGATCTGACCGGTTAATGAATTGTTTCGAAGGTCAATTACATGGAGCTTTGAACATAGAGCCAGACTTGAAGGCAATTGCCCACGAAATGAATTTGAGGATGCATCTAAAATTTCGAGGTTTGTAAGGTTTCCAAACACATTAGGAATTTGACCTGACAACTGATTTCCACAAATAATCAAGAATTCAAGGCCAGTGAGCTTACTCAAATTATCATTTAATTCGCCATCGAAATGATTGTTGGAGAGTGTGAGTTGCTGCAAGGATGACAGGGAAAACAAGGCATCTGGAAGTGCACCAGCAATTGAATTGAGATCCAGATGTAACTCTTTCAAAGAGGAGCTGCAATTCTCTAAGCCTTCGAGCTTGCCGTCAAAATGATTCATCGAAAAATCAAGAATCTGAATCCCATTTGAGGCACTCCAGATTTTGGAATTAAGACTGCCAATGAATGAATTGTTGCTTAAATTGAACACAGAGAGATTTGGAAATTCCCCAAGCTCTGACAAGTCCCCATTGAATGAATTGCTAGAAACATTCAATGACTGAATCATTTTCAAACCAGAAAGCACTCCTGAAACTGTTCCTGATAGATTGTTGTAGCTCAAATCAAGAACTTCCAGCTGCTTCAAATTTGAAAATTCAACAGGTAACACCCCTTCAAGATGATTGAAAGACAGATCAAGTGATTTCAGCTGATCCAAACCGGCTATGGAGGTCGAAATCATCCCTTTCAAACCCTTTCTAGCCAGCTTCAACATGACCACTCTGCTTGGAACCGATGCATTTCTCTGATCATCACAAACAACTCCATCCCACTGACAGCAAATGGAATCATCAGACCACGATGTAAAAATAGACCCATTTGAGAGGCCTTTAGCAAATTCTTTCAACGCTGACAAATCACTTGGATCACAAAGTTGGTTTTGGGTTATGCGACCCAGTGAAGAACAAATCAAGCAGGCGAACAACACCCATTTGAAGAAAGTCATAGAAATAAAGCTCAGCATCACCATTGCTGAAATCAAACCGCAACCATAGAGCTACTCCACTCTTGATAGTGTTTCAGAAAGCACAGCTTTTAAGATGCAAGAAGAGTTCCGATTGAAGAAACTCAGCATTCCCACACCAAAACCCAGCAGTTGCAACTTAAGAATGAAGCAACAATGTGAAGACTCACTAAATTAAGAAGATCACTAATCCCACCTGAAACCAAATCCCTAGACCAAAATTAAGAAACTTAGAACTTGTTCAATTTGAAAGAGTTGATTAAATATAGACTACCCCTGTATAGAAAGCAAACGTGCAAATCAAGATAATTGAAAATCTTAAGGACTAACAAATAATAACTTGGAAGTGCAACAAAAACACTTACCATAAAAGAATCGTGAATTAATCATCAAAACCACTAAGGCCCCAACTGAGATGTAAATATTACAAGTCCCCACAAGATATAAAAACTAAGATACCCAAAAAAGGCTAAGCGCCATCCCTCAGAGAGATGAATAAAACAGACCCAAAGAAGAAACCTTCAAAGCCGGAAAAAGGAAGGAGCACGCACATGTTTTCCAACATAATCAAGAGATAAATCATAAAACTAAATCGAGATCCCCCGGAAATGAAGCATAGATTTGGAATGGTAGAAACACATGCGAGAGATGATAAAGGGCAATAAAAAAAGCAGACTTTACCGGTCTAAAACTCAAAACTAAAATGACCCAGAAGAGAAAACAGGAAGTAACATCATCACTTGTGTGTGAATGAAGTAAGAGTCTTCTGTGAACCCAACGTGAAAAGATAAAAACTTTATTTGCTACAAATGGGGTTATTCTAATCTCAAAACAACAGGGCTCTCTAATCCAATGTTTAGACCCAGAAAATGCATATGACAGAATCTAGAGGAAAGTTAAAGGAGATAAAGAAAGAGATGAAATCTCAAATAAAAAGGAAGAGTAGGGACAAAGAAGGAAGAGCCGGGTGGGAGAGTAGTGCTGCTAGTGCAGTACAGAAAAGGAAAGTTCTTTCTCTTTCCAAGAGAATCTATATTTTATTGTACATTAGTGAACAGACTTTGTTTAAGCGGGGATTGATTGAAATGAAATGAGCTGACTTTGTTTTGGATTTGGCTTCTTTCATCACAGTTTACAGGTGAGTTTGAGTGGGATTGGTTGCTTTGCTCTCTCTGTCTCAGTGCCTCCATTTGTCTGTTACTCTTTTTCATTTCTTGGTTCGCTCTTTTCTCCGCTGTTCCACACTTCTTCCCCACCTCCACTACATGTGCGTGCTCACACCTTTTCTCTATATCTTATTGTAAGTAAATTACGTGAATTTTAAAAGGAATTTCAATAATGTATATAAACACTTATAATTATCAATATCTTATTATATAATATTATATATTATAAAGTGTCTTATAATTAATATAAATCGATACACATTTTAAAAAAAATAATAATGTAATAAGAATATATACGATAAATTTTAAATTTTTATAGGTGTTCGTGATATTTTTTAAAATGATAATATATCTTATATTTTTTATTATTTTATTTCTTAAAAGTTGTATCATATGATATCGTATTCGATATACGATACGTAAAATTAGTTTTTTAATACATCACATGATGACCATCCTATGTATACCTATTTATATATCATTTATTTATACATATAATATTACTTTTTAATATATCATTAGGTGTAAAATTAAGAGATGCCTTGAAATATATTAAGAAGTTATAAAATTCTAATCCAAATTTATGTATCATACCTAAAATTACGAGGCAAATGAATTTAAAGTCAACTCTATCTAAATTAATACGCTCTATTTGACATAATCAATTTCAAAATAAAGTGTAAGAATCTATGAAAAAGCACTAAGAAGGATGCTAATGAGAAATATGTATCCTAAAAGTGAATTGTGAGATCTTATATCGTTTGTGAGATCATTTATAAACCTCATGAACCCATTAACTATTAAAATGTTTTTTAATAAAGTAATTATATTATAAGTATGTATTTCGAATATATAAGTAAATATATATTTATGTATATTATTATATAATTAAATATTATTTAAAATAATATAATTATATAATAATACATTTATGTATATATTTATTTATTACTCAAAATAAATATACATAATTTTATTTTTTTTAATAAATCTAAAAAAAAATCTAATTTTTAGAATGTGTATAAAGTGGCAGTGATATCAGTTAAAAGATCAAAAATTTTATGGCATTAATATTTTCATAAACCAAGCTAATTAAAAAATCATTTAAAAAAAAAACTCAATGGATCCCTATATATTTATTTGTTTGATTAGACCGTATCAAACAAGATTCACTTTTATAGTGAGATATGGCAAGATATGGGAGATATTAATTAAAATATCTATTTTTTTCTCTTATATATATATATATATATATATATATATATATATATATATATATATATATATATATATATATATATACACATATATAAAGTCATTTTCTTATTTTTTATATATAGTTTAAAATATAAAGTATCTAAAATATTTTTAAATGATAATAAGATAAAAATATAAAATTTTTAAACAATTTTGATAATGGAAAGGTTGGTTAAGTGATTGATCGATTGACTAACCCATCCAACTAATCCCAAATTTCATAATTTTTCCCTTTAAAAGTAAAATAAAATTAAAAAGTCGTTATATTTATATAATAAAAAATATAATTATATATATATAAAAGATAAAATAAATAATCATTTTGATTAATATACTAAGATTTGGTCTAATTTTGAAACATTAATTTAGTTGACGATTCTCTTAATTAAGAATAGATAAAGAACATTCTTTTAACTAGATTTTTATTTTGATGTTGAAAAAGAATAATAGAAAATTATTTCAAAGCAAAAATGTTTAATTAGATCATGAGGAGATACTTTAATTTATTTAATAATAAAATTATACATATATATAACTTAGATATATAAATAATATATTATAATATAATTAAATATTTTTAAATTAAAATAAAATAATATCTAATCATATAATATAATAAAACTATATAAAAAAAATTATGGGCAAAATATTGTTTATTGTTTAATATTTTATTAAAAGGTAATTGTTTATTATCCAACAACGGCTATCATTGAAGGTGCTCAAAATAGGTTTGATAGACACGCGCCTATATGGGAGGTGGGGAAGGAAAAGAAAAGGAGAAAAAAAGGTCAAAGGGATGACCGGATATAGGCGGTGGAATGAGCTGCGGTAGGCGGACGTCACGGGCAAATAGCGTGATAAGTAAACGAAATTAGATTTGGTTTGCAACTGGCTTGTCGGGTCAACAACTCTTATCTAATTTTCTTTTTCTTTCTTGCATTTAAACATGTAAAATTTGTGAAGTCCACCAAACCCACCTTTTTTTTTAAATTATTATTTAAATTTACCATTCTTTAAAATACTCTTTTTTTTTAATTTAACAAATTCTTACCTAATTAGTTAATTAAGATGATTAAAAAAATAAATTTAATTAAATAATTATATTAAAAATAAAATAATTTCACAATAATATCTAATTAAAAGCTCAAAATTAAATACTTATAACATTGCTTTCTATAAATTTGAAGGTGAAAAGTATTTGTTGATTAATATAAAAAAATTAGAGGTAGATGTAACCCGATCAACTACAAACACTTGCTTGAGTTTATCTCAAATAAATAATACTTCAGTTTGAATCTCGAATTCGATTAACTAAAATTAAGGGTGACTTGAGTTCAGTTTAAATAAAAAATGTTAGCGTCAGTTTGAATTGATTTTAACTCAAATTCATAGTTTAAATCAGTAACATAAATTCATAGTTTAAATTTAAGATTCGAGTTCGTGACTTATTAATAAAATTATATTATTTTATCTAAATAATAGATTAAAAATATGATTTTATAAATTATTCACGAATTTAGATAATAAATTTGAATCACTAATTTGAATTATAAATTTAATTCAAACTCAAACTATGAATCAAAATTATATATCTGAGTGAAACTTAAATTAGACCAAACTAAACATTATTTTAACTTGAATTTGATTTAATTTTTTTTATAAATTAAATTCTTTAATTTAAATTTAAACTAAACGGATTTGAAATAATTCCGACCCATTCGAACCGGGTTTCAAAACCACATCAAGCCTATTCTATGCAACCCCATAAGATAAGAGCTAGGCTTCAATGAAATTGACCCATGTGATTCTTGAATTGAATAATTGCCGATTTCACCTAGATATATGTGTAGAAATAATAATAATATCTATCCAAATTATTTCAATAAATTGACCCAAAAACCTATGAACACAATTATCGGCAAGCGTAAAATCAAGCCATGCCTTTGAAATTTGAGAGCCAACTCTTACCAAACCTTGGACTTTTGAATCAAAGTTGCATAATTCACAGGCCTCACATTTGACTCTCGAGTTAAACAAATTAGCGCACATTGGAGCCCTGAAGAAAATTTGAGATTCTCCCTAGACTTTTAACTAATTTTGTCATATCTATATTCTTTTAACAGTGTATTTGATTTGTCTAATATTTTATTATTAAAATTAAAATTTATTTTAAAAATAAATTATTTAATAAAATTATTATTATTATATTTAATAAAATTTAATTAAAATTAATAGATATAAATAATTATTATATTTGATTAAAGGTAATAAAAAAATACTATATATTATTTTACATTTAAATGTTCTTAGGTTTAATTATTTTAAAATATGTTTTTTTATGTTATTTATTATATTAATTAAAAATAAGATTATTTTTGTCATAAAAAAATTAATGAATAATTATATAATTGTAATAAAATGAAAATTATTTTAATAATCTTTAAATACCTAAAATGAATGTGATAATAAGACTACCCCTTATGTTATCTGTTATATCATTATTGGTAATAGATGATTACCGAAATTTTTTATATTTATAAACTAAACAACATAATGTAAGTAATAAAAATAGATTATCGGGGGTGTTTGGTTTGAAGAATATTTTATTACGAAAATTAAAAGATTATTTTGAAGATAGAGTATTTTAACGAGTATTGTGTAAAAATTATTATTATATTTGATAAAAATTGACAGATATAAATAATTATAGTATTTAATTAAAGGTAATAAAAGAATTTTAGTATATTATTTTACTTAAATACCCTTAGATTTAATTATTCTAAAATATTTTTTATATTACTTGTTATATTAATTGAAATAAGATTATTTTTATTATTAAAAAATTAATAAATAATTATATAATTATAATAAAATTAAGATTATTTAGTAATTTTTTAATACCTAAAGTGACGCTGGTAATCAGATTGTCTCTTATATTGTTTATCACATCATTAATGGTAATATAAGATTATCAAAATCTTTTATTATTTATAAACTAAATAAAATAATATAAATAATAAAAAATATATTATTAGAATTATCTTTTTTAACCTCTAACCAATCCCCGTAAAAGAAACAAATAGTGAGAATTGTTTTGCAAATTAATTCTCAAATCGAAAAAATGATTAATGGGTCTAATAAAAAATATAAAGTCAACTTTTGTAAATGAACTTAACTAAAAAATTTGATAAGTTGATTGATGATTTCATTTCACCCCCACAAGCAATTATAGGCATTTGATGGGTTTGCTTTATGGATGGTTGACATTTCTTAAAGTGAGAATGGAGATAGATTACAAAGAGACTCCCACTTGAGCTTGTTTGTTTTTGTTATCATGAACATTCATAAAGGATGGCAATTTCCTTTTCCTTTAACCTTTTATATTTGGTCAAATTGGTGATGTTTTAAGTTTTTCATTAATACTATATTTTTTTGGGTTGGACTTTCCTAACATGGGCCATACTTTTCCTTGGACTGAATTGGGCTTTTGTGCTTCTTAGGAAAAAACATGGCCCATGTTAGGCATGTCCAAACCTCATTTGGAGATGTAAGATATCCCACGGTGTAAAGGCCAAAGGACTATTTCCCACCGAAGTTCAGTGAAAAAACAAATTCTCATTCGTTAATTTTTAAAAGCTTAAATACATATTTATATGTTAAAATTTACTATTAGAATTAAGAGTAAAATTGTTATTTAACTAAAACTATTTAAAAAACTAAAAACTTATAACATTTCTCTTCTAAATTTAAAAATTTAAAATTTTTTTTTTTTTTAATATTCGAAAAGTTACATTTTTCTCATAGGGTTTTATATTTTCCAGTAACCATGTTCCGATAACCATTTTGGGAAGGCTGACTGACGTTAATGACATGAGGTTTAGATAAAATAGTTATGGATGGGGAATGGGGAATGGGGCATGGGGAATAGGTTAATGACCCTGGCACACTGGATTTAGATACCTTTGATCAACCAATTAATGTAAAATGGGTTGGGCTATAAGAATTCTTACAACACAGAGTTTGATATATGAAATAAATAACAATAAAATTATATGTATATATATATTTTATATATAATTTAGATACATAAATAATATATTATTATATAATTATATAATTTAAAAAATAGATAAAAAACCTCATTATATAATGGTATATTATCTATGTATCCAAATTATATATAAAAAATATATACACATAATTTTACTCGATAAATATTACAAAAGCATGGTAACCAGGTATGCATGGTTGGACTAATATTTGAAATTTCAACCTATCGGGAAATAACATAGAAGAGTAATATTATGTACACAAACCAATAAATATAAATTTGAGTGTGAATGATGATATATTATCATGTGATTGAATATTACCTTTGAAATCTCACAATCGTATAATAAAATATTATTATTTATATTTAAATTTGTATTTATTATTTATATACATGGTTCTGCTAGACCCATAAGACATTAATGGGTTTTTAATTGAAGCAAAAAGGGAAAGTGACACTTCCTTTTTTACTTTATATATTACTTCCTTTAAATTTCTCAAATTACAACATTTTTAAAATGATATAAGAAAATGAGAACTCTAATTTTACCTTTGTTTCTACAAAGTCATTTTTATAGAATTTATATTTAGTTATTTCTTTCCCATTTGACTTTATAAAAATAAATTCATTTTAATTATTTAAAAAAATAATTAACAAAATTATAAAAATAAAATAGAAACTAGATTGTTAGACATAATTAAAAATTGATTGAAAGATTAAAAAATATTTAGAGTTTTTAGTAAATAAAGATTTTTCAGTAAAATTTTAGAATTTTTTTATTTCAAATATAAATATTAATAAAATAAATATACAAATAATTGTACACAATGTAAATAATAATAATAATTTAGAGGTCAATCAATAATTTTTGAGATATTATTATCCATTTTACTAATTTGAATATAAATATAAGTTGATAATATTTATTTATTTAATTTAAATAAAAAATTAATTTACTATTAAAATTGACATATCAATCCAGAGGTGATGGCGGAGTACTCGCTACTGTTGCAAAATGGATGAGATCCAGGCCATAGGCGTGGTGGGCGGCGGCCAAATGGGCTCGGGAATCGCTCAGCTCGGCGCCATGCACGGCTTGCCCGTGTGGCTCGTCGACACGGATCCAGAAGCCCTGGTTCGAGCCACCAAATCTATCTCCAGTTCCATCCAAAGATTTGTTTCCAAAGGCCAGCTTTCTCAGGCAAGAAGCTCCTTGTTTGATCTTTAAATTTGATTGCTTTAATGTACATGAGCGAGCTTTTAATTAATACGAGAGACTAGATTGCTTCTCTAACAAATTACTGATGAAAAATTGGAAATTTAAGCTTGGATTACTGTAATATGTAACTTTCAGAAGGCGGGGAGTGATGCTCTGAGACTTCTAAGGTGTACTTCAAATTTGGAAGACCTTAGTTCAGTGGATATTGTAATTGAAGCTATTGTGGAATCTGAAGATGTGAAGAAGCGGCTGTTTTCTCAGCTAGATAAGATGACTAAACCTTCTGCTATTTTGGCATCAAACACAAGTTCCATTTCTATTACTCGGCTTGCCTCTTCAACCAGCAGACCGCGCCAGGTGATACTGAAAAATACGCTTTAGAATGGTTAAAAGGCCATTACATGTTTATTATAACTGTTGATTTTTACTGTTTGTTCATGGAATTACTTTCCTTCATGAAAATATGTATTGTTTAAGGAACCTCTTTGATCTATATTGTGCTTGGAATTTTTCATTCTATAGTTGGCTTTTACGGTCAATAATTGCAGTTGGGTCTCCTACCCAGTTGTTCATTTAAGGCCTTGAGTACTGCTATTTAAGTGTACTACTGCACCTAAAAATTTATGGTTAAGTTTTGGAGATGGTACTTGCCAGGAGGTAGATGCCTTGCTGACCGAGCTTGAATTCATCTCTCTGACATATCTTATCATGATTTCCCTGCCAATATTTGGAGGGAGAAAGAAGGATGGTGCTTTGAACATTCGAAAAGTGGCTCAAATTGTTATAAATATGCTTTCTGATCACCTTGATTCTCTGCTTTTACCTTGCATTTTTTGAGTAATACTATATAAATAAATAAATTGTACAAACCTATTCATCTAACCTCATTTGGTAGTATTTGATCGGATGATTGTAAAGTGAGAGAAAAAATAAATGATCACATCATCCACTGACAAGCTGTCATCTTAGTTTGTACATAGTTTTATTTGCCTTTTTTACCATCATGAAGCATGATCTTATGAGTGATTGGCTTGTTCAGTGATGTATTTAACTTGTCTAGTTCTACATTGTTGCATGGTAAATTTGTGTTTGGTATGTAGGTTTTAAATAACATTTAGCAGCAATCCGTTCAACATTTTGTCCAATTTTTGAAATTAGGATTCTGACCCAGTAGAAGGGAAATTCTCATCTGCAGGTGATTGGTATGCATTTTATGAATCCTCCACCTATAATGAGATTGGTTGAGATTGTGCGGGGAGCAGATACATCAGATGAGACATTTAGTGCAACGAAAGCCTTGGCAGAGAGGTGATTGGCTCAGATACCTTCAACCATGAAAATTTATATGGTTTTGGTTTGTCTTTCTGCTTTTTGTTGAACAAAAATAAGAAAGAAATGATTCAGGAACATATTGGAAAGAGGGGGATGAATGTGCATGCCTCTTTTCTATTTGGCCTGCTATTGCACAATTCTGACTATGGATTTGCAGGTTTGGCAAGGCAGTGGTATGCTCCCAGGATTATGCTGGCTTCATTGTTAATCGGATTTTAATGCCAATGATTAATGAAGCCTTTTTTACGCTTTATACTGGAGTCTCAACAAAGGAGGACATTGATGCAGGGATGAAGCTGGGAACAAACCATCCAATGGGTCCTTTAGAACTTGCAGATTTCATTGGACTGGATGTCTGCTTGTCAATAATGAAAGTCCTCCATGCAGGTCTAGGAGATAGTAAATATGCTCCCTGTCCTCTTCTTGTTCAGTATGTTGATGCAGGACGGCTAGGAAGAAAGCGAGGAATTGGAGTTTATGACTACCGTAAAGCACCTGAAGTGGTAAAGCCAAAACCTTCTCTGTGAGTTGCATTATAAAAACAATAAGGTTTAAAGCAGGGTACCTTTGTGAATATAATGCCTGGCTTATCTCTTTAGTCAAGATGAATGTTTGCAGGTTGCTGCCCACTATAATCCTTGCTAGAAATATTTTCTTTTGTACCTTTTGTGAATAATAGATCATGGAATAATAGTTAAGATGGTGAGACTCTTTAAAAGGTTAAAAAGTTTGTTTACTTTAAAAAGGGAAGTGGCACAATGCAAACATCCTATTCATAAATTTTGGAGGACTTTTATGCATCCATTATGTACTTGTTTCTTTCTTGAAATTTATACCTTTTATCGGTTAGCGGAGACAGAGCATCAAACTTAGCTCCTAAATTTCAATGAGTAGCCAAAATATGACCCACAAAAGAGAGCCTCCTGAGTGTTGCATTAACTTCAAGTTTTGATCATATGCATGAGCAGCCAGCCCCCCATCACATCTTACCCTAAAGTTGGCATATGGGCAGCACAGCCTTGTTTATTGATGGTGATTGAAATGGAAGCCAATCAATAGGCAGAAGCTTAAAATATAGAAAAGAAAAAAAATGAACACCATTATTAGATAAGAAAGCAGATTGGAAGGGGTTTTAGAGCTCCACTTTTTTCTATACATTTGTTGTTTTGGTTGCATTTTTGAGGGTGAAAGAAAGGCAGTAGTAGGTAGCAATGAAGTTCTTATTCCGGTGTCGCTGCTGCTCATGTTTCTGCTTCATGAAGTCCCAAAAAGACAAACCAAAGGTGAAGGATGCTAAAGGAGAGAAGAAAGAAGCCAAGATAGAGAAAAAGAAAGCTGAAGGCATTGTAATGTTTAATTCTCTTTCTTGTTTAATCTTCTTTCTGTTGCTGAAGCAATTGACTGCAGCATGTTTGACGAGAGTTCAGACGAAATGCTGGCTTGGGATCCCTCTAAAATTGTCTATTGTTTCCACTTCATATTGCAGTGGAACCAATAGACAATTTTAGAAGGAAACCAAGTCAAACAAAGATGCAAGGAAAAAAAAAAAAACATTTGGATGAGCCTATGATTGTTAGAAAATTTTTTGACGTGTATTAACATTAATTATGATTTTAATTTAAATAAACTTAAATAATCTAATGACGATTTAAAAATAATTTTAAATGATTAATAAAAATAAATTTAATATAGTTATCGGACATTTGATGGAAAGCTTTAGTAACCTATTTAAGCCTTCTTTTCTGAAAATTTGAAACTTATACTATATAATTTTACCTATTAAAAATAGTTATTCAAAGGGATGTCAAGATCAAAAGATATTCTAATTTTAAAAGCTTTTTCAGATTGTATGATGTTTAAGTTATTACCATAATCGGAAAATTCTGCAGAAAGGTGAACCCAGTAAAGATCCCTTCTGCGGCAGGACCTACAGTCTCTGAAGACAGTTGTACCTTTTCAGAATCTCCAGGGGTTCGGCAAAAGGGACAAATTCCTTTGCATTTTCATTCTAGCTAAAATTAAAACCATGCGTTCAAGTAAATAAATTGAATGCTGGGGATAGTACGAAGGAGAGAATCCAGGTCTTTTCAGGACAAATTTGCCGAATTTAAGATTTTAATTGTCCTATATAGATAACGCTGATTTTAACAACTCAAATCATTAATTATAAATAATTTTATCTTTTTTTAATTATAATTCAATTTTTAACATAAAATAATATTTAATTATTAATTAAAAACTATTTTATTAATAAATTAATGGATTATCCCATCAAAAACATGTGGATTGACTTATTAAGGGTTTGATATGAGAGCCTGTATTTTGACCAGTCTTGGCACAACGGATTGAGCCAAGGTCAGCATGACCCGTTTACATGTCTAGCATTTCAATTGCAACACATCTTGGTTTTAAATTAAAGCTTTATGCTAAAATGGGGCCTCGTTTTAAAGTATTTTCATTGACATAAAAGATAGATAAAAGAGTTTATAGAGAAGAGAGGAAAATTTTAAAGGTTACATAAATTCATTGCATTACGTTATGAATTTTGTTTTTCTTTAATTGATTGAAGAGACGATAAAGAAAAAACAATTTGGGGTTTTTATCATACTAATAAAATTATATATACATATTTATGATATACAATTTGAGTATATTGATGATATATTATTATATGATTTAATGATTTTAAATTAAAAATAAAGTAATACTCAATTACGTAATGATACATTATCTGTATATTCAAACTATGTATTAAAAGTATGTATATATAGTGTTGTTCATATTTGAGAAAAGCAATACTTACATTTTGTGGTAGGTAAGATGAAAAATAAAGACTTACAAAAAAAAAAAGTGTGAGGGACTAAAAAGGAAGATATATGTATAAGAAATAATATATCATGATCAAAATTTTAACTTATTTGGTTTAATAATTGTAAAATCAGTTACTAAATCTGAGATTTACTTGCATGATGTGATTGACTTAACCCTTTAAAATAGTCTGATTTAAGTAAAATTGTTTAAGCCATCTTATTCGAATAGGACTCTTTGGTACAAAAAATAAATTAAAAATACAAAAAAAAGGGTAAAAATATAAAGATTGAAATTCAAAAGTCTATGAAAACAGGAAACAAATCCTTGGAAAAGAAAAAAGCTCCTTTATTTTTTATCAAATATATAAAATAAATAATACCGATGGCAGCACTGTTATTAGATATTTTTAAAGACTAAATACGTTTTTTTTTAACCGATGGCCGACCTGTATTTGTTAAATAAATAAATTTAGAATATAGTGATTAAATTTATAATTACGATATTAAATAAATTAAAATTTCATAAATATGACAAATGATCATGACTAAATACATTGATAATGTCTAAAAATAAAGAATAATATTATGTATACAAATATTTAATATATAATTTATATACACAAATAATATATTATAATATGATTGAATATTATTTTATTTTTAATTCAAAATATATATTATTTATATCTTTAAAGTTTATATTAAAAATATGTATATAAAATTTTATTAAAAAAATAAATTAATATATGAAGATTAATTAGTTTCGCGCTAGCTAGACATAATTGTGTTTGGTCAAATCCGATGCGATCTACCATAACTATGGTTATATTACATTATGCCTGCCAGTTAACAGGTTTTGCGAATTGTGTTGGTTCATGACATGATAAGACCCTTTAACTGTATTTTTATGGGTTCTTAACAGAGTGGTTCGTGTATTTTTATAGATTAGACCATCATATTATATTTTTTAATATTTAATTTTTTGAGGCCAAAGGATTAATTTCCGTCAAAAGAATATTTTTTTCCTAAGTTCCCCCATTAACTTAAAAAAAAATTAAACATTCATTACTCTGTTTAATTTTACGGTTAATTTCAAAGATAAAATCATTATTTAGAAAAAATATATCACATTTCTTCCGTAGGTTTAAAAATCTAACAATTTCACCTTACTTTATTTGCCACCTAATTTTTTTCCTCTCTTCGACGAACAACTCCTTCCAGGTAGTCGAAGTTCTCCCTCTTGGTCAACTTCTCTTTTTCTCCTAGTCTAGCCATCGCCCTCCTTTGGTTTGACGAAGATGAAATCGTCTTTACCTCTAATGAAGACGATTCATCTTTGTCGGATTAAGGAAGGGCAACGATGAGACTAGGAGGGAGAACGTTGACAACTAGGAAGGAATTGTTTGTCGAAGAGAGAAAAAAAAACCTAGAGGGAAATAGTCACTTTTTCAATCTCGAATGAAGGGAAATTTTTAGATTTTTAAAATAAGAAGAGAAATGTGATAAATTTTTAGTTTTTTAAATATTTTTTAATATATTTAACTAAATAATATTTTTACCCTTAATTTTATCTACAAAATTTAATGAATAGGTAAGTATTTTAATTTTTTAAAGTTAACGAAAAAACTTGAAAAAAGAGTAATCGTTGGATTGGAATAAGTACTTTGTCCTTCTTTTTAATTTTTTAATATTTGTTTATCGGGTCATCCCCGCAATTTTGGAAGTCTAACTTGATCTGTCTGTTACTCTGTTTTGTAAGGTTATATAAAAAGGGAAGGTCTTTTTCTATTCTACATAAGTAATACAAATATTCCTCTTAAATATTTAACTTCAATTTCTATAATGTGTTTTCTAATTCATTTCATTTTGAATTTCCAGGCAAAGTTTCAGCATCAGTATTTTGAAGAGGAAAAGGAAGCAGAAGATGTTACCAGGCACAAGTTCAGATGGTGGTACACTGTCGTTAGAGGCTGCAGGAGGTGATGTTGATGGAGAACAAAGACGGTGGTGGAAGAAAGTTTTGGACTTGGAAGAGGCAAAGAATCAAGTGTTGTTTTCTCTACCGATGATTCTTACTAATGCTTTCTACAATGCCATCCTTTTGATTTCCGTCATGTTTGCCGGTCAACTTGGCACACTTGAGCTTGCTGGTGCCACACTTGCCAATTCTTGAGCCACTGTCACTGGTTTTAGTTTCATGGTGAGATTCAAACGCATTGTTTTTTTGCTTCAGTGGAAAGTCAGTTAGTTATCGAAATTCCATAGAAAGTCATATTTTAGGAGCGAATTAGCTCTTCATGAAGAAGGTCTTTTCCTAAAATATGCCGCAAATATGACTTTGTCTCTCCCTCTCTGTATGAAATTTGTTAATTAAATTTCGTGTGCATCTCCCGTGTTTCTTTACACAATTTCTCGTCTCCAACTCATTTTTGTTTATTTTAATTCTTCTTTGACAGTCTTCTATAGTCTTGTTTTAGACAAGGTTAAGTGGAGCACTTGAAACACTTTGTGGTCAAGGATTTGGAGCCAAATTATACAGAATGTTGGGAATATATCTTCAAGCATCTTGCATGATATCGTTCTTCTGCTCAATGATCATATCCCTCTTATGGTTCTATACAGAGCCTATACTTATCTGATTTCATCAAGAACCCAGTATTTCAAAACAGGCAGCTCTTTATATGAGACATCTCATTCCTGGCATATTTGCATACGGCTTTTTACAGAACATCTTAAGGTTTCTTCAAACTCAATCCATCGTTTTGCCGATGGTCTTGTTCAAATGAGCATTCATTTCGCCATTGCATATGCTTTAGTTCATTGGACATCAGTTGGTTTCAAGGGAGCTTCTCTGGCAACTTCAGTTTCATTGTGGATATCAGTTCTTGTGTTAAGTCTTTTGTGGGGAAAAATTGAAGCGTACATGGAAGGGATTCTCTTTTGAGTCGTTTAGTTTCATCCTTACCAGCTTAAAACTAGCCTTGCCCTCTGCAACAATGCTATGGTAAGTGTCGCGAATCCTAAGAGATGCATAGTCTCATTTAGCTAAATTACTTAGAATCATGAGTGCTCTGTCATGTTTATATAAAAGAGAAACACAAATTTACTGCCTCTCTAGGTTCTGATAGATTATTTCAGAAGGTCACAAATGCCTAGTTCAATATTTGAAACATGGAAATCATCTTTGTGTTACTCCTGTAAACATGTATTCATAATAATTGTACTAAATTTGCCTTACGATCTTAAAACAGTTATTGATTTGTATGGATAAAATCTCACACTATGATCTCTAGAGTTGGAAGCAATAGTCGTGTAGAGTGATAGAACATCAACACATCCCCTAAGTCTTACCAATCATAAATTAAAAAAATTTTTCTAGCTGGGAGTATTGGGCTTTTGAGATTCTTGTGTTCTTAGCTGGATTGATGCCAAACTCAGAACTAACCATTTCGTTGATCGCAATGTCGTAAGTTTGACTTTATTTTTTTTCCTCCAAATAGATTTCTTTGCTGCCTCTTTTGTTATCCTAAACTGCGTTGTGCTGGTTTTCTTTCTCTTTTCTGGTTTTTCTGATCTTCAGTGTGAATACAGAGACTTTTGCATACATGGTTACCTATGGTCTTAGTGCAGCAGCAAGGTTAGTTGACATAAGATAAAAAATTTCTTGTTCTAGAAATTTAATAGAGACAAGTTTTATATTTTTGTGACAGCACAAGGGTGTCAAATGAGTTGGGAGCAGGAAATATCAATCGAGCTAAGAATGCCATGGCTGTGACTCCGAAGCTCTCCATTTTCCTGGCTCTTATAGTTGTTCTTGCTTTAGTTTTTGGTCATAACATCTGGGCTGGCTTCTTCAGTGACAGCACTGTAGTAATAAAGCAGTTTGCTTCTTTGACACCCCTTCTCGCAATCTCGATAACTTTGGATTCTGTTCAAGGTGTCTTATCAGGTTTGTATCATCCAATTCTTCTACCAAATGCAAGGTCCTAAACACAATAACTTCTAAGCAAAGTGTATCAACGCTCCAGAGTTTCGATGCAGGTGTGGCAAGGGGATGTGGCTGGCAATACTTGGCTGTGTGGGCTAACTTAGCAACATTCTTTTGTATTGGCATGCCAATTGCCGTACTTCTTGGATTTCAGTTGAAGCTTTATGCTAAAGTGAGACAACATTTAAAGTTAATTTATTCACTAATAAAACTTTCTCATTCCTCCTTTAATTTACTGATTTGGAATGCTTTATTTGGTACAGGGTTTGTGGATTGCGGTCTCTCTAGCCAAGCTAGCTCCCTTATATTGATTACGTGGTTTCGAAACTGGACTAAATCTGCAATTCTTGCAAGCAGAGAAAATGAAACCCCAAACACGGCCAACTTGTAAAACTTTGTAGGTAAGATTTTTCTTTAGGTATGTGATGATTCCTACTACAATGTGTCACAGTGGTTTCTGTAAGACTGGTGGAGTCACCCTTGCAAACTCCTAGAGATTATGCAGAATTAAACATATGATAAGAATATGGTGGGTGCATTCTCTTTCTCAATTTTTTTTTTCTCTACCCTACCAAGTCGGGTTGTTGATTGCATTTACAAGCTATGATTTTGATATTCTGGGGACCTTTCCAACCAGTTAACGAGGAATGTATAGGAATCTTGGGCAGTTCTGTAGTCTCTACTTAATTTATAGTCTGAGGTTGTGTTTGAGTAGGAAAATCCAACACCAGCAGGAGAATCCAAAAAGATTATGTTGGCATCTGGAATTTAAAGAAACCAACCAAATTTTATTAGTTACTTTTCATGCACATTCATCTTGGTAAAGAAACCAACAAAATTTTATTAGTTACAACCAAATTTTAAATAGTAGTTAAATTTTGGTATACACATCACATGACAAGAGTCATAACAACACCATTGTGAGATTTAATGCGAACACTCCCAACGCCTTTAATCTACACTTTTTCTTTATTGCCAACCATAACATCATCAAAATTCTTATTTTTTTCCAACTCCACAAAATAATTTATATCATTGCAAACATGGGTAGAAGTAGCATAATTAGTACCTTTTCATCTTTTGAGGTATGAGTTTCATTTGCACAAATCATTAAAATATGAAAATACCGTCATTATCAAACACAATAATGACATTATCAATTTTCTTATTATTCACCTTATTGAACACAATCATATCATCTCTCAGCTTTTTGTAGTGTGCTTAAATATATTCCTTCTTACCACAATAATAACAACACTCTTTGTCTTTGTAATTTTTCACTCTCGAATTGGATCTCCATCTCAATGCATCATCCCTTCTTGAGTCCCCTCTCTTTTAGAACCCTTCAAGGCTAATACACCATCTCCAAGTGATGAGTTCTTTGCTCCTATAAACTTTACATTGTCAAGCTATGTAAAAGTCACATTATCTAAATTTAAAGTAGAGTTACTCACCAACAAAGTCTAAACTAAATGTATATGATTTAGTTAAAGATGTCAACAAAAACAAAATCTTCTCTTTCACCTTCTAGCATATCAACAAACATAACTAGTAATTGAAAACTAGTTCATTAAACTCATTCACATGATCGTGGTGGCTCATAGATTCTTCCATCTTTGGAGAATACAAATCCACCTTCAAACACAATATGTTAGTCAACGAAATTGATGCATAAATATCGTCAAGTTTATCTCACAAACCCTTTGGTGTTGTTTCGATCAAGACACTATACTTCATCTAAAAGGCTAGGACTAATCTAATAATACTATCAACTTTCTCTAAATTCAACTCTAATCATAATCAGTTGTTCCGTTAGACTTATCATCATCTAATGCCTAATTCTAACCTTCATTGTACTAATAAATTTTGAATCTTATTTTGCCATAACATAACATACTTTTTCCATTAGACAAATGAATCTCAAACTTTGAAATTCTAGACATACCTCTTATCGTGCAACTTCAAGCAAACTAATTAAGCTACAAGCGTCTCTCGACCTCTTCCTCAAATCAAGCTTATCTTTTTCTAAGTGATGAACTTTCACTTTGATGCCACTGGTTGGGCACCAAAAAAAAAAAAAGAAGTGTAACACCAAAACTCATAAATAATAAAACAAGCCTAAAAGAAAAAGAATATACAAATATTTGGTTAGCCCAAGTGACATATTCCAAAAATCCAAATAATTAATAAATCTTCACAGTTATGTGACTTTTAGAATGAAAAAAAAGTCCAACTGCACCTCTTTAATAGTTATTAACTATTATTTAAATGCCTTTCACCTTTTGCATTGCCTAACCTAAAGGCTAAACAACCTATTTATTAAGAAAAGACCCTTAACAAATCTAATAAATAAAGAATGTAGGACCAAGACAATCTCAATATTTATGAACTTTAAAAAAAAAAAATCCTAACCCATTAAACTTTCTTGGATTTTGGGAGATTGATTGGAAGTGCAAGTGCGAACCCTTAAAATTATGGACTCTAATATGAATCCTGGTATGTCTCTTAGTTGTTCAATGCATCAAACATATTGTGCTAATGAAACTCTTCTATTTTCTAGCCAATGGTATTTGTTGACATGAAATGCTTTCCTTTAATTTTCTGTTGGTGAATTGAGTAAAATTTTTTTTCTCAAGTTTATGATGGTCAAAATGCTTTATGATTATGTATGGTTCAATGTGGGTCTTTTAAACCCATTCACAAGTTTTTTTTTTTCTTTTTAAAGTAATTATGCTCAAATACAAGTTTTTTTTTTTTTTTTTCTGAAAGTTCTAATATTCTATTAATTTTACTAACCCTAATGTTTTCATTTATAAGTATTTTTATGCAATTTTTAATATTGAATTATCGCCATTAGATGCTAGCTTATATTATGATCAATTCGAAGCTAACATGAATCATGATGATTTTTAAAAAAATAAAAGCTACTGGTGATCGAGATGGAGAAGAAACCAGCCGGGGAAGATGGAGGAAGAAAGTTTTGGACTCGGAAGAAGCCTAGAATCAAACTTTGTTTTCACTGCCCATGATTCTTATTAATGTGGTATATTACGCCATTACTACTGTGTCGGTCATATCTGCTGGCCAACTGTGGAAACTTGAGCTTGCTGGGGCCACCCTTGCCAATTCTTGGGTCTTTGTCACTGGCTTTGCTCTCTTGGTAACTTAAGCACCACAAATTTTCTTATACGTATTCATTAGGGTTGGACCTGAATTGAACTGGTTTGGATTCGAAAGTTGATTAAGAAACTTGAATCGAATTTGAGTTAGGAGGTTTGACTTTTAAACCAAACTGAATTTGAGTTAGAGAGAATTTAACTTGGTTTGGCTTATGAATTGAGTAGATGATTCATTCAATTCGAACTTAGCTCGTGGCTCAATTTGAATTATATTAAGTAATTGTTAAACATCGTCGTTTTATCAATGTCATGAATTTGAATAATAAATTTGAAACATAGATTCGAATTATAAATTTGAGTTAAATTTAAATCAACTCACTTTCATTCAAACCAAACTTAAATCATCTTTAATATTTGTTTGACGAACTCAAGTCATAGGATGTTCAGGTTCAACTCGGTCCACATCTACCCTTACTATTCATGACTACAAGCAATTTTTCAGAAACATACTCTATGTTTTTTTTTTTTTTCGGGTTTGATCATAAAACTTGTATGGATTAAATTTCTATGTTCTTGTTATAGACAGGATTAAGTGGAGCACTCGAAACACTTTGTTGTCAAGGATTCGGTGCTAGATTATACAGAATGCTGGGAATATATCTACAAGCATCTTGAGTCATTTCACTCTTCTTCTCAATTATTATATCCGTCATTTGGTTCCATACAAAACATATACTTAAAATTTTTTCATCAAGATCCCATCATTGCCAAACAAGCGGCTTTCTATATGAGATATCTCATCCTTGGTCTATTGGCATATGGCATTTTGCAGAACCTCTTACGGTTTCTTCAAACACAATCCATCGTTAAGCCATTGGCCTTGTTCTCAGCTCTAACAATGGGCATTCATATCGGTGTTGCGTATGCTTTAGTTTATAAAACATCCCTTGTTTTCAAGGGAGCTCCATTGGCAGCTTCTATTTCTTTCTGGATATCGACCCTTTTGTTGTCTTTCTATGTTCTTTGTGCAAAGAAGTTTGAGCATACATGGAAAGGATTTACATTTGAATCATTCAGTTTTATCCTTGCATGCTTAAAACTTGGTCTGCCTTCCGCAGCAATGTCGTGGTAAGTGTACCCGATTTTTCTATCTATTTAACTGATCTTCTCCTTGATTTTATCGTCTTGACTTGCAACCATACTTGTTCTACCATATTTATTGTTATACAGGAAAACTCTTTACCTAAACTCACAAGAATCGACACTTAAGAAATAACTACCAACAATAAGCTATAAAGATAACGATGAGACACATCATTTACCCACACACCAAATTAGAATGCGGACAAAAGAGCTACATTGGGTGTAGATAACTCTTTGGTAATGAATTTCAAAGGATTGACTCAACAAACAGATTATGTTAGTATTTATAAAAGAGAAACGAACATCAAACCACATTGAAAGTCTGAACATCGAAAGTTTTAGAAAATTAAAAATTTAGACAAAAGGATGATCATCGTTGTACTTTTATAGGCAAATCCAAATTAGGTAAGAAGCAATCCAAACTGTCTAAATTAAAACTACAATATGTCTCATCAATCTAATGACGGATGCAAAATAATCTCAACAAGAGTCCTTGGCGACACGAATCTTTGTATTGGTATACAACGCATTAATAACTATACATTGCAAACTTACCCCAACTCTCCACATGCTAATTCTGCAAAAAGGAGAAGAATTTTGAAGTCTTACACTTTGGAAATTATGAGACAATTGTTATAAAGCAAAACTTATCTTTGTCTTAACTCATAAAAATCAACACACAAAACATGATTACCCAGGGATAAACTACAAGGATAACAACCAAATGCATCATCTACCAATAGATCAAGATAATGCAAATAGAAGTTTCATCACTCAAAGACAATGAGAACAACTCTATAAGGCAGTTGAACTCCTTGACATCTATGATATTATTTTTTTATTTCATCGTATGCCTATAGCGAAAATAATTGCCTCCTATCAAATAAGGATTATGAAATCAAATGTATTTATCTTATTATTGTACAAATTAGAATAAGAGTAAATATATATAATCATACTTAAATTAGAAATATTTGAATACATATAATATAATTGTAGCTCCATCTTTTTGTCTTATAAAGATAAAGGGACCTACTAAGATGTAGGTGCATCCAAGAGACTCTTCAAACTCACTAGAGATCTAACAACACAACACTTTTTTATAATCATTACAGAAACTTTGTTAGAATCGTTGCCCAGAGATAAATACGTAACAGAACTACGGACGTAAGCTTTCAAGTAGTGAGCCAAACTACGTTAAAATCTACTGTGTCTTTTTTATTCATTCTCTTCCAAAATTAACCATACATTAATATAATGGATAATAGAATTAACTCACAATTCCAGTCAACATTATTATAGCCTCTCGTGTAATACTGTATATTGCGTAGTTCTAATTCATGATAAAAAATCACATCAACACTTATTTATGGAAAAGAATATGTTTATGGCCAGGCCATGGAATTAGATTCCCTTACTTCTCTACTTTTTATACTTGTCCAGCTTTGTGTTTGAGGCCTTTGATATTTTAGTGTTCTTATCTGATTGATGCTAAACCCAGAAGTAACTATTTCACTGATTGCCATGTGGTAAGCTTCAATCCCTTTTGCTGTTCTTTCCTTCCTCGTATTTTTATTAAACTAACTATCGATCCTCATTCTCATCAGTGTGAACACGGAGGTTTAGCCTGCGTGATTGCCTTAGGTCTTAGTGCTTCTGCAAGGTTAGTCAATGGCTTATGAGAACTTTGTTTAACGCATTTTGTGTGTAGAATTTAACAAAACTTATCTTGAATTTGTTACAGCACAAGGGTGTCAAATGAATTAGGAGCAGGAAATGTCAGTCGAGCTAAAAATGCCATGACTCTGGTGACTCTCAAGCTCTCTGTCATCCTTGTTCTTGTAGTTGTTCTTGCTTCCGCTAATAGCTCAGAAATGATAAAGGGTTTTGCCTCTTGAAATACTTTCTCATCGTCTCAATAATATTAGATTTTATGCAAAGTGTTTTCAGTTCTTGAATTGCACAAAAACTCCTTTGTAAAAGTTCTGCGCAATGAAAATAGAAAAAGGTTTGATCATCCCTGGTTCTTTTGTGAGCCCATCAAAAACTTGATTTGAGGTTTACAAATTGATGACCCACTTAAAATTTCAATTGATTACAGGTGACGATGCCCCCAAGTGATGTAATCATTCTACCCGATCCTGCTTCAGACCTCTCAGTGCACAGAAAATAGGTCACCATATATCCGATAGAGGGTGAATATTCACGAGACAAGTACATGCTTCAAAGAATTAGGTCATGCATTGTAAGAGAAAATCACTGATAAATTGGTAGGATTTTTTGTTTTTCATTGATAACTATGAGCACAAAAAATTTCTTCCTAAACATAACAGTATGTTTTCAATAAAACTATACATATCTATTTTGAGTACAGAAATAGATATACATTTAATATGAGTTACTGTGTGATTAAAAAATTTTGAATTAAAGTTAAAATAACACCTAATTACCTGATAACACATATAAATATATACTTATTTATGTTCTCAAAATAGGTATATATAATATTGCTTTTATTCTTTTGGGGTATGTAATTTATACCCAGGCTTTGTATCTCTCCAGCTGTTTAGTTGTTCTATATTCTCAAAATCTCATTGTTGTTTGTCATTTTATTTCTTTTTGTTTACCCCTTTGCAAATGTTTATGCCATTGAGACTTCTTTACTCTCTCTGCAAAAGTCCTTTTTCTTCTTTCCCTCGTCTTTTCTTTCATCACAATTGCCTTGTATGCTAATACAAACATGGAAACTTATCACAGAAGATAATGAAAATGTTAAATTTGATTGCAGGGCGAAGGCAATTCTTCAGGAAGTATTAAGCAGATAATGTTCAAAATACATGAATGCTTGGTGATCAGTTGGCTCTTGCTTGGGTTGTAAAACTCAGACCCTTCTTTTAATACAAGGAGATTCACCAAAGCACAGGCCTTTGTTGAAGAAATCTTTGGTGCCTCGGACCTATTTTTACCATAGTTGTCAAAGGTGATGAGGGTCTTATTACCTAGACAAAAAAGGTAGGGCAAAGACGTCGTTTTTTAACTCAAGGCAATAACAAATTTTCATTTAAAGATTTTCCCAATCCTATTAAATTTAAAATAACTTTTTATTACATCAATAATAAAAATTGATTGACAACTACATTAGTAGTCTTAAATTAGACTAACAACCAGTAATTATGCTTAGACCTCTTTGATAAATATATAAGAGTTTAGTGATAGGTAACCTATTTGAGGATTTTAAATCTCTCAAACAACTTCTTTGGCAACCTTAGAACTGACCGCTAGGCAACAGTTTGAGTTCGAGATTAAGACCCAAAAGTAGAGATAGAGGCAAAAGTTGCTGCAGGAGGGAGAGATGGTTCTATACCCGATTTGAGAGCCTAGCATCCTCACCCATTGAACCATAGTACCAATTCAACGACCTTTTAACTCATGGTCGACTTCTTAATAATCTAAGAACTCATTAGTGATCTCTTGAACGATCTCAAATCTTATCGAAAACCTTAAAAATTGTTAATAACTCTCATATCTGATTGAAAATTGCTCAAAACCTATTGGAAAGCCAAATACTTTGTCGAATATTGTTAAGGAATTGTTGTTAGCCCTCAAATTCAATTGAAGATAGTCTAGGTGATAATAAAATGTGTTTTTCCGATGCCCAAAGCTTCTCTAAAGGCATCCTAAAAGTATTAAAGGCGATTGCCTTTAAACCATTAGTTGCCTTGACAATACGCAAGGCAATGACATTACCTTGAGTAAAGCTTCGCCTCAACGCCTTTGATAACTATGAGTTTTTACCTTGGGCTACATACAATTGGCCTGCACCTGAAACGCCTAATGCTTGAGTTGTGGAAGACTCTTAAGTTCTTCCAATTTTTCCGATATATTGTGTCGAGTGGAAGAACAAAAAATGACTTTTGAATAGATTTCATCTGATTTTATGTTATATTACAGATTCTCCTGCGGGAGTAGCTGATTTGATTCAATTGAATTGTGCGGGCATTTGTTGCGCCGTCATGGGAAGTGTATTTCAATGGCAGTTTAGACCCTTTGACAGTATTTGCCATCATGGTTATTACTAGCATATGATACATGATATATACTTTTTGATATGATACAGGTGAAAAACGATACGTACTTTAAAATATACTGAAAATTATCAATCTGATGAATGTATTATATGATACGATATATATTGTCGATACAAATCGATATATCTTTTTTAAGAAATCATGACATGTCAAGGGTTTATCTGAGAACTTTTAGAATTTTAGGGGTTATTGCGTGCATATTATAAGAGGATGATGTAGTGATCAGATTTTTTTACTATTTATTATGATCCGATGATACACTATGATATACGATATACGATACAGAAAATTAAATTTTTTATATACGCTTCAATTACCATGTTCTCACCCACAACATATATTTGTTAGAGTAATATTATATGTACACAGTTTGAATATATAATTATATACACAAACGATGTGTTATCGTATGATTGAATATTACTTTATTTTTAATTTAAAATAATCTAATCACATAATAATATATTATTTATATGTCTAATTATGTATTTAAATTACTAAATTAGATATATTGGGTTTAATGACCGGTTTTATAATTACTAAATTAAATATATTAAGAGTTTGATTTTAATATGTTATTAAGACTTGAACCCAGGCTGGAAAACTAGATTTCAACATAACTTCACTGCGTAAAACTGCTCAAGATTAGGGCTGGATTCGAGCCGAGCCGAGCTCTGGCTCGGCTCGGTTTTTTAATGGCCGGCTCGAGTTCGGCTTGAGCTCGACTCGAGCCAAACTCGGCTCGACTCGTTTTTGGCTCGGCTCGGTAATGGCTCGGCTCGGCTCGTTTTTCATATCAAAATGACACCGTTTTGTATATATATATGGATCAAAACGACGTCGTTTTGTATAAAAAAATTTAAAAAAAATTAAAAAAAATATACCAAGCCAACTCGAGCCAGCTCGAGCTCGATCGAGCCGAGCAGAGCCCGACTCGTTTTGGGCTCGAACCGAGCTCGAGTTCGAGTTGGCTCGGCTCGAGTCCAGCCCTACTCAAGATACCTCTTTCTCTTCATTATTTTCTTCTAAGGACTTTAAATTTATCAGTTATTTTGAATTTAATTTATTAATTAATAAGTTTGTTATAAAGTTTTCAAAAAAGAGTTGGTGTGCAATCATTCAATGAATTTATTGTGCATTTAAAAATTATACATATACATATATATTTTATATATAATTTAAATATTTATCTGATATGTCATTATATTAAATAAAAAATAAAATAAAATATAATTATATTATAATATATTATCTGTATATTTAAATTATGTTTAAAATATATATATATATAACTTTACGCTTAGGAAATTTGTTCGGATTCGAATATGTTGTATCAATTCTTGCACTCTTTATTCATTTTGGATGATAAACGTGCCCATCCCTACATCATTTTGCGTTGTTTTAGGAGTTACAAAAGCAAAAACAATAAATTACTTGTAATCAATTAAAATGATTTTAATACACATATAAATCAAATCTTCATTGCATTACATGATCATCACAATCATGGATCATCAAAGGCTCCACCCTACCCCACATTTGTCAAAGCATTAGTTACTTAATCAACGTTCACATTTCATATGAAATTTTCTAATGTTTTCTCCGCATCGAAACCTCATCCCAATGAATAATTTAGACGGTAAAATAAGAGATTTTATATATAAAAAAATATAAATTTAGGTTTTATTTAACGATATATTAAAATTAAAATTTTAATTTATCTAATTATAAAATCAATCACTAAATTAAAAATTTATTTTATTTAATATGGTCTCAACAAATAGTGTTTTAATTCAAATGGGTTGATTATTAAAAAACAAAAAACAAAAAAAAAAAAAAAGAGAGAGAAGCGTCAAAGTGCATTTTTGCCTACTTAAGAATATATAATTATTATGAGATTAATTTTTAAACTACAAATAAATTGTGCTCTCTCACCAGCTTTGATTTTATTACTTAGACTTTTACCTTCATTTGAAAAAAAAAAAATCCCTAAATAGCCTAAATTTTAATCTAAATTGTTTTAGATTTTAAAACTTATTTTTTTATAAAATAAGTGTTAAAACATATTTAATAAAAATTTAAAAATAAAACATTATTTATCTTTTATTAATATTAAAAAAATTAAAGATATTTTTGTCTTTTCAATATATCTAAGTTACCCTAAATAATATTTAGCACCACTAAGTATACGATAAAAGATGAAAAAATATTAACTTTAGAAGTGAAAACTCGGCATTTTGAGATGAGCAATTTTATGTTTACATATTTTTTTATATATAATTTGGGTATATAAATAATATATCATCATATTATTAGATATTATATTATCTTCAATTTAAAATTATTCGATTATATAATAATATATTATCAATAAATTTGAATTATATATAAAAAATGTAATCATAAAATTTGATTGAATTACTTTACTCTCTTGATAAATTTTTTTTATAACAAAAAATTTTATTCGAATTGAATTATCATTTTCGAATCGAGCTTAACTCCACATGATGTAATAGGGAAAATCTTACTTGCCAATAGTTTGTTTGGAAATTGTGTAAGAATAATAAATCAAGCCATCTTCTCAACCTACCCAGTGTTGGTCACAGCATTAAACGCTTAACCAACGTTCATGTTCTAAGATTTAGCCACGTGTCTATATATCCCATCATTTTGTGCCTAAACACGAGATTCACACGTACCAAACTCATTTACTTCACACGCTTTACTCTACTGTACTGTTGCCATCATTTCTTCAAACGTTAAACTGTGTCTGTATAATTCCAGGGTTCACCACCTTCAATTTTCGTAAATCCTTCAATTTAACTTCCCAAAAAGTTTTTCCCTTTTCAAGATTTTCTGTCAAGTTTCTGTTTCATATCGCTTTCATCACTATAAATTACCGTCTTTTGCCTCATTTCTGCATTGCTACCTTCTCCCTCACGTTATCTTCAGCAATGGAGTTTCACAAAGCTCTTTCTCTTTTCTTGGTTTTGTTTTCTTGCTTTGTTTGTTCGTCTCAGGCTTTCAAGTTCTTCGTTGGTGGAAAACAAGGCTGGGTTGAATCCCCCTCTGAGAGCTACAATCTCTGGGCTGAGAGAAATCGTTTCAAAGTGAACGACACTCTCTGTAAGTCTTTGATCATGTTCTTTTTTTTTTTTTTTAAATCATCAAATTTGGCGAATGATTTGGTTTATTTTGTTTGTTTTAGATTTTAAATATAAAAAGGGAAAAGATTCTGTGTTGCTAGTGAAGAAGGATGATTACTTTAACTGTAGCACGAAACAGCCTTTGAAGAAAATGGAAGACGGTGAATCAGAGTTCATGTTGGATCGTTCAGGGCCGTTCTATTTCATCAGTGGAGTAGTTGACAATTGTCAAAAGGGGCAAAAATTGATCGTGGTTGTTCTTCATCTTAAAACGCCACCGTTTGCGATGCCTCCCACCTATGCTCCGCCACCGCAATCACCAAAAGTTTCTCCAGCTCGGCCCCCTAAACCTTACTCTCCAGTTCCCTCCTATGCTCCGCCTTTTGCGATGCCTCCCACCTATACTCCGCCGCAGTTGCCGCCTTTACCTTCGGTTGCACCATCGCAATCACCAAAAGTTTCTCCAGCTCCAACTTTGCCCCCTAAACCTTACTCTCCAGTTCCCTCCCTGTCCCCTTATGTGTCGCCTTCACAGTCACCTGCGGCCTCATCTCCTAAATCACCATCTCCGTCGCCATATGGTGGTAATTCACCTGCTGTGACTCCATCGCTGTCTCCAAAGGCTGGGGGTCCAGTGCTAGCGCCGGCACCGTCTAAGTTGCCGATATCCCCTTCTACTGGGGGCCCAGCGCAGGCACCTGGACCGTCTACGAGGGCAATATCTCCTTCTGGTATTCCTCCGTCAGAGGCGCCATCTCCAAAGGCTGGGGGTCCAGTGCTAGCGCCGACACCGTCTAAGTTGCCGATATCTCCTTCTACTGGGGGCCCAGCGCAGGCACCTGGACCGTCTACGAGGGCAATATCTCCTTCTGGTATTCCTCCGTCAGAGGCGCCATCTCCAAAGGCTGGGGGTCCAGTGCTAGCGCCGACACCGTCTAAGTTGCCGATATCTCCTTCTACTGGGGGCCCAGCGCAGGCACCTGGACCGTCTACGAGGGCAATATCTCCTTCTGGTATTCCTCCGTCAGAGGCGCCATCTCCAAAGGCTGGGGGTCCAGTGCTAGCGCCGACACCGTCTAATTTTCCGATATCTCCTTCTACTGGGAGCCCAGCGCAGGCACCTGGATCATCTACGCCGGCCATATCTCCTTCTAGTATTCCTCTGTCAGGGGCGCCATCACCATCAGGGACTCCGGCGAGTATTGCGTCACCACCGACATCGACAACATCAAATGCGAATGCAGTTGTTACGCCGGGGAGTTTGATGGCGTTGGCGGTTTCTGTTGCAGTGGGTATTGTCGTTTTGGGTTAGAGATGTTGAATAATAATTTTATGGGGGGCATTGTAATTCTGATATTTTTACGAGGGTTTATAATTGGAGAAATTTAGTTTGATTTAATTTTTATATGGAAATAATTACACGATATTATATCCTACGATTTTTTACTATTGTTTTTGTTTTTATTTTAATTTTTAAATTAGGAAGGCATTTGCTAATAATTGAGAAAGTACCATATAGAAATTATAAGAAAATACAAATGTTTAAAATCAATAAAATTGACTTAACGGTTAACAAAATTAATAAAAATATTAAAACTTTTTAAAAAAAAATGAATTTAAATCTCTATTACGTTTGTTTTACTTGATATTGTATGATATTAATTATATACTCTCTATTTGTACTCAAAGTCATATTATATTTGATTTTGGGATCGTAAATTCAAACATTTTTTTGGACAATAAAACTATATGAATGTATTTTCGGTATATAAATATGTATATCTATAAACGTAGTATTATATAACTGAATGATTTTAAATCAATAATAAAATAATATCTAATTATGTGATTATATATATATATGTATATATATATATATATATATGTATATGTATGTATATATGTACATATATACATATAATATTAATTTTTCTTGAAAAATTATTTAATTTACACGTGATTTGGTTGACTAAAAGATTGTTATGTTTTTTTCATACGAATTAGATATTATTAATTATAGGTCAAAGGATTATTTCCCACCAAAGGTAAGATAAAACGAGAATTTTTTATTTTTAAAGTTTTAAAAATTAAATTTTCATTTGTTTTATACCTTTTAAATGAATTATATTTGATTTTTTTGGATAATAGTTTTGTCTTTTTATCAAAATCATAAAATTATCATTAATATTTAATATAAATATCAAATTACTAATCTACATGTGTTGATTTAAATTAGTTTTGTGTAATTCTTTAAGATATAATTGTTATATTTTAAATTATTAAGGGGTACGTGAAATTTGAAAAACCCCAAACTTTTTTGAATTTTCCAAACCCTTTTTAAAAATTTTAGTAACACTTCAAATATTTTTGAAAATTGAATTTGCCTCAAATATACATCATTTTAAAAAGAAAAAATAAAAAATAAAGACAACAAAATAGAAAAATCTACGTAAAATAATTTTTATGCTTTTCATTTAATGAAATTCACTAATATAAGTGAAGAATAAATGAAAAACTGATTTTTTTTTTTAAATTTAAATGATGAAAATTTATCTTTTTGACAACCTTTCGAGGGAAATAGTCTTTTGGCCTTAATATGAGCAATGCTAGCGGTGCTCATTTTAGAAACATAAATATGTATATATTTATATGTGTTATTATGTGATTAACTCTTATTATATTTTAAATTCTAAATCACTAAATCACGTAATGATATACATAAATATATATATATATATATATATATATATATATTTATATATTTATATATTTAAATGAGTACGTATAGTTTTATTGGCTTAATATAGCTCAATACATTATCATAATCATCCTTCCATCATTGTTCATTCATAAAAACTTAATAACGTAAAGCATAAATACTAGCAAATAGGGGAGTTCATCATCGATTTGAGGACTAAAGGACTATTTTCCCTCTAAGTTTTAGTTCAATCTCAACAGTATATTTACGGTAGACTAAAAACCCAAACACCTCTCTATCCCTAAGCTTTCGTTAAAATTACCATTAAATATAAGAGTAAAACTATTATTTAATAATAGTATTAAAAAATATATTATTTTATTTTATTTTCTCCCTAAGTTTTGAAAATAACATTTCCCCTCATACCTTAAGTTTGAAAAGTGACTTGTTCCCTACAAATCCATAGGTTTTTTCTTCACTTCCTTTGATGGACGAAGGCATCGTCATTGTCCGGCAAAGGACGAAGCTTGTCGTTCGTCGTCTAGATGATGCCTTCACCACCGTTTATTGAAGAGAGTTGTTAGATTTCAAGTTTGATATCCTAGAGGAAAAAATAAAATTTTCAAAACTTAATCATGAAAAAATTATTAGTTAAAAAAAAAAAAGAAATATAATTTTAATTATTTTAATATTACTGATAAATTAATGATTTTATCTCTTAATCTCAATATAAAATTTATAAGTATATTATAACAAATTAAAATTTAAATAAGTATTTAAGTTTTTCATCTGTCTTTAATATATATTGTCTTCTTACCAAAATTGTGTGGTAAATAGTCTTTTGGCCTTGATTTGACAAATCACACCAGAAAGTTCCAAGAGCTCCTTATCCTCACATGATCTTCACATATAAATTAACACCACAGATGTTGATGCGCTGGTATTCATACAAGCCTTTGATAATATAATAATAATAACAATAATAAACAAGGATGTAAATACCTTGAAAGAAAATGAAAGGGATTTTATCTACAAGAGATTATACATTTGAATTATTTTTAATAATATATTAAAATTAAAATTTTAACTTATTTGGTATAATACAGTGATTAATTCAACTCCTACAAAATAATCTAACTCAAATATTTAATTGGGATTCCTCGTTACAGAAAAATATGATAATCTTGAAGTATTATATGAGATTCAAAGGCATACATTATTGTTTAGAAGATCAACTCAAACACTTAGTTGGGATTTCTCGTTTGAAAAAAAAAAGGATAATCTTAAAAGTATTACCTGGGATTCAAAGGCTTACATTATTGTTTACATGGGGTGTCCATCCCAAGTTCTGTCACGGTTGATCTTAACCTGTACATTCATTACTTTAAAACTAAGTCAATTCGTCGGTTTGAAACCAAATCGTAATACCCTACCCTTCAGCTTCATAGTGTGAATTGTAGTTTGGAGTGTCAAGAAGGAGGAGCCACGTAATAGGGACAAGCTAACAAAAGTTAAAGAGGAAGTTTCAAGTCTTTAATTAAAGACCAGAGGTTTCTCCACGTACTGATCCTATCAACGTCAACCCACCACAAGGACTTTTCTTCGTTTTTGAGGAAGTTTCAAGTCTTTAATAGCAGTACCTTTTTGAGGAGATAGGTTAAATGAAGAGGGAAAGGGTTGGTCGGTGTGTGTCGGCAGGGGGAAGATTCAAAACTCAAAGGATATCCTTTAGATTTTTCATCTCCTTTGTTTCATATGATAATACTGTTTGCCTCTCACTTTCACTCAAGTATCTTTTTTTATAATTTTTTTATGTTATCATAAAGTTTAGATGATGATACAAATTACGTGCAAATCAACTAGCACAGTATCTAGAATAATTGAGATCATGAGGAGAGGTGAATTCCTTAATTATTTCAAGATTGTCACTGAAGAAGCTAGGCCAGGGTGGAGCCAAAATGAATATGAGCGCAAGCATGACAGTGACATTCTTTGTTTGTTCGATATTTCCAACCTAAATTGTTGAAAAAATGTAGAAATGTATTGATTAAGTTTTTTGATCATTTAATATAAAACCGAATGAATATATAATTCAAAAAAAATTTGTTTTATGAGCTCAATGTGATCATTTGAAAATAGCCCGATATGCTTTTTATTGAGGACCCAATTAACCTTTTATTGTGAATGATAAAATAAAAGGGTAGGTTTGAAACCTAGGAAGGAAGACTTGCTCCAAAAATCGATAATCAATCATTTCTTCATCAATTTGTATCAAAATGAACAAACAGTTTTGTTTAGAACTCTATTTTATGAATTAATTGTGTTGTGAAATTACATTTTAGCTTACATAAAAATCATTTCCAAGAATTGCATTGTAGTATATATTAAGAACCCTTTGCCAGCCATCAACCCTAAGCCCCCAGCTCTCCTCTGGGCAAAAAGGATGGTGCCTTCTCTATGAGCCTTTGGGACAAAACCAAATATTGAATTAGGTAAATCAACAGTTTAATCTTGATATATCAGTATAAAAGACTTGAACTATCATTCCGGAATCGTCAACAAATATGTTGGACATTATAGAAACTACATTAATAATTTGCATAATATAAAAAAATTAAAGCAATCATGGAAATGAAGAGAAACCATCAAGATAAACACTTACAATGGCCTGGAAAACACAACAAAATGGGTATATACTTCCCTTGTGTTCTCACAGTCTTCTACTTTACTAATACTGCAAAACAAAGAATAAAAAATTTTACCAAGTGAGTATCATCTTATATATGCATAAATTTTGTGATGGACTTACTTTTTTAAGTGATTTTAAACTAAATAAACCATTAGATATTTTAAGTAAATCATTGTATTTTGGTTTTAAAGTTCAATATTCTAGTTTATTATTTGAACAATATTATATATACACATTTTTTATACACAATTTGAGTATACAAATGATGCGTTATCATGAAATTAGAATCTTACATTTTTTTAATTAAAATAATTTAATTACATAATGACGTATCATCTGAGTATCAAAATTGAGTACAAAAATATATACATATATTTTATTGTTATTGATTACTTAATTATTTCTATTAGTGGGTTACATCAAAAGTTTGATCTTGATATTTGTATATTAAAATTAAACTTTTAACTTATTTGATGTAATAATTATGAAACCGATTATTGGGTTCAAGGTTTCACCTATTTATATAATCAGTTTAACCTAGAAAGAAATAGTCTGACTCAAATAAGGTTTTTTTTTTTTCAAAAAAAAGTTATTATATTGATATTAAATTCAAACTAGACAAATTTGGTATGCAATATTTTCTCATTTGATTTAAAATGTGAAAATCTTAATTAATATGTAGCTACAATATTTTTATAACAGCCACTGAGCAAAAACATTAATTTTCACATAAATAAAACATCGTTAACATTTTTAACATAGTTTAATCTAATGATCAAAATGTTTGTATTCATGGTGTTACATATATATAAGTGTTGTATAAGAGTATTCCAATATGACTTTTGTGATTGTTGTGTTTATTGTTGTTTCATCATTTGTTTTTCCTTTTCCTCTTGTTAGTTTTTATACAAGATTCTTTAAAAAGAAAAATTATTCAAATTCAATTAGATTAAGATTAGGATTAGCCCAAATTATAGATGTAACTTGAATTCAAATGAAAGTGAATGTTACATCCATCAAGAGTATCTTATTTAGGGGGACTTTAATGTCCTGTTAATATAACTATTCTGTTTTCATTCTCTCTACCTTCTCTCGAATGTTTGAAATTATTTATTCTCATTGCACATATAGTAAACTTACATGGATCTTTTTAACTTTTAATTATTACTATTATAAATTTATCTTACGCAAAACTCTTGAAGTCTATATCAATTAGTGATGGAAAAGTTGCAATGAGATGCGATATTTTTTTATATTTAGTTGTTTTGATAGATTTGAAATTTATAATTCAAAAACCCACCAAAATTTTATGTCTTTACGAGCAACCTTATGAACCAGTTTTGAGACAACATTAATTGGTGTCTTTCCATTGATTTGACTCTGATTTGAAGGAAATTGAAAAATAATTGAGAGAAAGATTTTAGAGATTAGATGTTAGAAACAATCCAAAATTCTTTAGTCCAAATGCGTCATTTGGACACCTTCAAAGGCTTGGGCACAGAAAAATGGGCTGTATAATGCGCCATTTACTACTTAAATGACTTCAAAACCTAATATAATCGATTTTATTAAGAGTAATATTATACACATATTTATTTTATATATATATATAATCATATATTATGTAATTATTTTATTTTTAATTTAAATTATTTAATTATATAATAATAAATATTAAAGTAAATATATTTATATACTTAAAATAAAAACACATAGTTTTATTTGCTTTTCATTGGAAACTTATTGAGATTAAAATAATAACATATTAAAAGACTTCAAAAAAAGAGATGAATTTGGGAAAACATATTAATTTTATGATTTGAATTCAATGCTTAAACAGCATAACCAATCAAGTTTTCGGTTGGCCTAAGCTGCAACCAAGGCTTTGTGATTTCAAGGTAGGTTCTTACGAGAACGATTAAAAATTAGGTTGAATGACTATTTTCCATCCAAAGTTTAGTGAAATGATAATTTTTATCTATTAATTTAAAAACTCAAAACCTATCTATTGTTAAAATTTATTGTTACGGTTAAGGATAAAAATATCATTTAGTAAAAATTATTTTTAAAAAACTAAAA